>NC_080164.1:72732689-72841161 GCF_950295315.1 Erinaceus europaeus
AGTTTATTTATTATTGGATAAAGACAGAGAGAAATTGAGAGAGGAGGGGGAAACAGAGAGGAAGAGAGACAGACACCTGCATCCCTACTTCACCATTCATGGTTTCCCCCTGCAGGTGAGGACACCAGGGGCTTAAACCTACATCCTCGCATACTGTGATGCATGTACTTAACCAGGTACGCAACCACCTCCCACCTCCATCCCCGCATTTACTTTTTGTAAAAGAGATTAATATATTACTAAGAGAGAGGAAAATGAAAGAGAGAGAACCAGAGCATCACTCTGACACATGTGATACCAAGGATCAAATGTGGGACCTCTTTCTGGATAATCCAAAACTTTAACCACTGCACTACCACCTGTGCCACCAAACAATGTATTTTTTTTTTACTTATTTTCCCTTTTGTTGCCCTTTTTTGTTATTGTTGTTGTTGTTGTTGTAGTTATTATTGTTGTAGTTACTGATGTTGTCGTTGTTAGAAAGGACAGAGAGAAATGGAGAGAGGAGGGGAAGACCGAGAAGGGGAGAGAAAGACACCTGCAGACCTGCTTCACCGAATGTGAAGTGACTCCCCTGCAGGTGGGGAGCCGGGGGCTCAAACTGGCATCCTTATGCCGGTCCTTACGCTTCGCGCCATGTGCGCTTAACCCGCTACACTACCAACCGACCCCCTAAACAATGCATTTTTGTATGCTCTTTCTTTCAACCTCTTCCTGAGCTGCAGGTGTGAGGTATGTGTGGGGAGACTGTACATACCAGCAAGTCTGTGTTCCCTTAGGCCACCCCCCCCCCATCCACCTCTGCTGCTTTTCTAACATGATGGAACTAGGACAGCGGGGAGTGAGTGAGCAGGAGATGGGGGAGTCCTAGAATGAAAGAAGCCAAGTAGAGGTGCGTGTGGCAAACACGGTCATGCTACTCCCCTGTGGTGGCTCCAGTCAGGACAGCAATCCACAGGGGATGTTCCTGCAGTGAAAACATTAATGCGCTGGCAATCAGATGGCAGGCTTAACAGGAAGCAATTAAGTGGATTAGGAGAATTTCATCAGTTTTCAATTTCTCTTTCATATATATTTTTCTTAAGCTCCGGCTTCTTAGTATACACATTAGGGTCCAGATAAGATGGCATCTGGATTAGCATATAATTATAGAGTGGGGTCTTTAGACCTCGGTATATTCATACTTCCAAGAATGGCACCACACCCAGACAATGAGCCAGTATGTGAGAACCACTGTGGCCCAAGCTGGTGTCAGCGCCAACTAGGGCACCTTTTGGATAGTAATAACAATAATTTAAAAAATAGCTAACATTTATGGTATGATGACATGGTGCCAGGCACTGAGCTAAGCGCTTTACATGCCTTACCTCATTTAGTCCTCACCACAACCATCCAAGCTGGACACTGTCATTAATGTGAATGACCAAAGAGAAACGTTTCTGAGCCCACGAGCCCGTCGCTATTTTGAGCCTTTCATGAAATCAACTCCATTGCATAAGGATTTACTCACTTATTATACTTTTAGGAAAGTCTGAGGGAAGAAGGATGTCTATTAAAGGCAGGGCTCCAGACATGTATGTATGTGTAAAAGAGAGAGAGTCTCCCCAGACAGGATAAGTGTGAATGTGTTTGCCTGCAGCCTTTCAACTTGCCTGTATGTAGGTGTGTAGGGGTGCATATGAGCCTGCCTGTGGGAAGAAGGCTGTTGTGTATGTTAAATAAGCCTGTCTCTGTGGGAGAGAGGCAGTGTGTGGTGTGGATATAGTGGGGAGAGAGCCTGACTCCTTCCAACCAAGGTTCCCAGCTGCCTGCTGGCCAGAGACCAGGCGTTCCAGCGAGCCTGGGAAACCAGTCTTTCAAGAAGCCGCCCAGGCCACAGTAAATCAGCCCTGCAGCATGGAAGCCACTCTGTAACCTCTGGGGAATGCTCCAACACCAGGCTTAACCCCCAGCCAAACAGACTGGCAGCTCCACAGCCCAGCCCTCTGGGCTCACCTTCTTGTCAGCCACAAAGGGCTACCCAGCTCAGTCTGTAGAAATTCTGACACTCCTTCCCCAAATTTAGGGACTGAAAAAAGATCCCCCCTTCCCTCTCCCTTTCTCTCTCTCTTTCTCTTTTTTTTTAATATATTTTATTTTTTACTTATTGGATAGAGACAGAGAAAAACTGAGAGGGGCAGGGGAGATAAAGAGAGAAAGAGATAGACACCTGCAATTCTGCTTCACCACTTGTGAAGCTTTCACCTTGCAGGTGGGGACCAGGGGGGCTTGAACCCAGGTCCTTGCACACTGTAGAGTGTGCACTTAACCAGGTGCGCCACTGCCTGGGCCACCCCCCCTCTTTTTTCCATTACCAAGGTTTCAACACTCGGAGCTGATCTTTTCAGACAGAAAGAGGGAGAAAGGGAAAAACACCACAGCATCAAAGCTTCCTTCAATGTGGTGGGGTTCAGACATGGACCTGGGTTGCACACAAGG
Source organism: Erinaceus europaeus (assembly GCF_950295315.1). Classification (NCBI taxonomy): domain Eukaryota; kingdom Metazoa; phylum Chordata; class Mammalia; order Eulipotyphla; family Erinaceidae; genus Erinaceus; species Erinaceus europaeus. Next base: position 72,735,168 of record NC_080164.1, read on the forward strand.
CAAAGTAGGAGCCAAGTGAACTATATTGCCAGTGCTAAGATCTCATGTCTTACCAGAGGAGAAATCTGAAGAGCAAAAACATACCTGTGTTCTAGGTTGGGAGCTAGCTTACCTAGTATAACACAGTCTTTACAGTGCTTGAGGGTCAGTAAAGAGCTTTGGCATGACATGGCAATACCATGGACAGCACTGGAGAAGACTGCATAGATGGTGTAGTTGTGCTATGATATCTCTCTCTCTCAAAGGAAAAAATAATGACCACCTGGAGCAGTGGGGTCATGCAGGCACCAAGCCCTTGATGGCAAAAATTAAACTGAATTAAATAAGTAAATAAACGGGCCAGTAGAAGTTCACCGATCGAACCCACACCCTTGTTCAACAATTTGTTTGGCTTTGTATATTAATTACCTCTCTTTTCAGCCACCAGGTTACAGATGCCAGCATGATGCCGACCAGACTTCCCTGGACAGACAACCCCACCAATGTGTTCTGGAGCTCTGCTTCCCCAGAGAACCACCCTCCTAGGGAAAGAGAGAGGCAGACCGGGAGTATGGACCGACCAGTCAACGCCCATGTTCAGCGAGGAAGCAATTACAGAAGCCAGACCTTCCACCTTCTGCAACCCACAATGACCTTGGGTCCATACTCCCAGAGGGATAAAGAATAGGAAAGCTATCAGGGGTGGGGATGGGATATGGAAATCTGGTGGTGGGAATTGTGTGGAGTTGTACCCCTCCTATCCTATGGTTTTGTTAATGTCTCCTTTTTTAAATAAATAAATTATTTTTTAAAAAAAAGAACCCACACCCTATCATGCATAAGGCCCTGAGTTTGAGCCCTGGCACCACATGAAGTACCATGGACAAAACTGAAAGAGCTCCACAAGCGATGGAGTCTCTCCTCTCACACATTAAAAAAAAAAAAAAAAAAAAAAAAACACTAGAAAAGTGAGCCAAGAAGGCCACTCAGCAGTCCTACACAAGAGAAGCAGTCTTTCTCTTCTCTTCTCTTGAAGAAGAGAAGAGAAAAACTAAAATGTTTTATTAAACAAGACAGGAGCTGCTTATGTAGCCACCAAGCCTTTACAATAGGATTCTTGTGCAGCTATGACAAGGGGGACAGCCTAAAGTGCAGGACTGACAAGCAACCTGTCACAGAGCAGCTGTGCCTGATGGCACAAAGAGGTACTCACTCAGAGAAAGGACGGGCTGGATCAAATGGCAGCAAGAGCAGTGGAAAACTACTCCCCTTTTTCTTGGCTAAGGATCATCTCAGACACCTCTTGGAAATTCTATATCCCTCACATCCTCACCACAGGTTCTGTCAAGAAGTTTTAAAAAAAAATCCCTAAAACTTATGAAGGCAGAAGGCTTAGAACCTTCCTTCATGTACAAGGACTCAGGTTCAAATCCCTGGTCCCCACCTGCAGGGGGAAAGCTTCATGAGTGGTAAAGCAGGGCTCCAGGTGTCTCTCTGTCTCTCCCTCTCTATTTCCCTTTCCTCTCTCAATTTCTTTGTCTCTATCCAGTAATATACATATGCTTCCTTCAATGTGGTGGGGGTTGGGCTCAAACCTGGGCTGCACACAAAGCAGAGCAATACACTATCCAAGTGAGTTATTTCACTGGCCCTATTCTTCCCTTCTAGACACACTCTCCTGGGGAAAAAAAAAAAAAAGTTCATAAGAAACTAATACAAAGCATCATGCCCTTCCTTCAGATGTCCTTGTTGTATATGTAAATACCCTGGTTCATCTGTATAATAGCACTAATTAGAGAGGAAAAAGACAGAGTGTTCTGTAACCCCTAGCTTCTCTACAAGGGCTGAGAGGCAGTCACAATATGCAGAAGCTGTTAGTACCCTAAGTTAGTACTTCAAGTTGGTGCCAAGAAGTGATAAGCTCATTTCTCAAGCTGTGATCTTCCCAAGTCCTCCCAGAACAAAAGGCACAAAAGTAGAAAATGCAATGTCTATCCACCCTTGAAGAGTCAGTCTTCCCAGAGCTCTACAGACAAGACACGCCTCTGCTTGCTACCTGAGATACCCTGGCCCTTAATCCATTGCTCCTGCAGGACACAGTTCTGTGTTTTGTGTTTTTGCTCAGCACCTCCCTATGCAGGAAAACTCCAGAGCTGGGTTTTCTAATTTAAAAAAAAAAAAAAAAGCTTTTGTAAAATAAACATTGATATGATCTAAGAAGCTCTTACTAGGGCTTCTTAGATGGTGCCAGCACACAAACAAAAGCTTTAGGAAAATAGCTGTCAGTGAAGACAGGAGAATCGCTCTCAGTTCAAGCTCCTCTCTGGGAGCTGACCCAGAGGTGGTGTAATGCCAGCAAGGAGATGAGATGCAGCTGCTCTCTGGCTGGCACCACACGGCCTTCCTCACAGTGGCATGCCCTGTGCCCACACGGACTGCACAAAAGAGAAAGTGAGGAGGATTCTGGCCAGCATTTGGTCAGCTGCCTCACTGGCAACTATGCCCTAGCAACCAGCTCTAGCCATTCTCTCAGACATACTTGCCAGGACAGCTTCTCAAGATCAAATCACCATCTCAGTTGGAGACTGTATCCAGGTGGAGCTGTCAGAGGCCAGGTGTACAGTGGCCGTCACACTTCACTCTGGAAGCTGCCCTTTCCCAACACCTGTGACTTAACTGTCCCATTCTACAATCTGTGGCCAACCTGGCCCTATGTGACCGCCCCAGTAGGCTCCCCAAACCATACCCTCTGGACTCTCTCTTTGCTCTTCAAGGAGTCTGCTCCCAGCTGCCTTTCAAATCTCCTTGCCTGGTTCTGGCCTCCTTCCCAAACCCTACATGGACACTTGAGCTGCACATCTGTCCAAAAAAGACCAAACCCTAGTATCACTCTGTAAGAACCAGGACCAGAAGCAGGGAGACCACCGGAGAGCTTTAGGGTCACACTCCAGACCCACTGGCTCAAATTTGTATTTTAACGAAATGCCCAGGTTGTTTAGATAGATGTTCAAGCTATTGTATACACTGTGCTGGGAACAGAGGAGCCCAATAAAGGGTCACACTATTATTACCACCACCACCCCCTTCCTTCCACCCTTACCAAACTGGCTTTGCTTCCCTGCTTCTCACTTCTATTAAATGACAGCATCATCTATCTGAATTCCAAACTAGAAACCTCAGGTGTTCACACCTACTTCCTGATCATTTCTTACCGTCTCCATAATAATCAAAGTCCTGTTATTCAGACTTCCAAAGCATCTTGAAGAGCTAGGCCTACCTCAGTAGCCTCCTGAACCTATTTGAGCTGTGCACCACTAAGCTTTATTTTGGCACATCTGGCTCCCTAGTAGACTGTTAGCTCTATGAATAGAGCTGCTTTAAGTCTCTATGATTTTCAACAGCAAACAGTGTCTGACACAAAAGCTCAAAAAAAAAAATGCTCCCAATAAAGAACCTAAAAAAAAAAAATTCTTGTTGAACAAATGAATAAACAAGCAAACAGAGGGAAATAAAATAAACTACAGAAGGTAAATCAGATGGTAGAAAGCAAAAGTGAAAAAAATATGCAATTTTTTTCTTGACACTGTAAAAGTGTTTATTTTAGGGATAAAGTAAAATAGATAAGGAAATATAATATGGCACTGATGAAATTAAGGGAGGTTTTGTTGTTGTTGTTATGAAGATAGTTCTAGTAGCCTGGGAGGTATTGCTTTGGATAAAGCACTGGACCCTCAAACACAAGATCCTGAGTTCAATTCCTGGCATTGCATATGCTAGAGTAATGGTCTAGTTCTCTCTCTTTTTCCTCCATTTCCTCTCTCTCACTAATAAATAAATTTCTTATAAAAGAGAGTGAGAAAGAACCATAAATCATGAGGGACCCATACAAGGCTCCTTTATTTAAAAAAATTTTTTTTCTAATTTTTTTTTAAATCTTTATTAATTGGGTAGAGAAAGCCAGAAACTGAAGGGTAAGAAGAGACAGAGAGGGAGAGAGACACTTGCAGACCCACTTCACCACTTAACAAAGCTTTCCCCCCACAGGTGGGGACTAGGAGCTTGAACTTGGGTCCTTGTGAACTGTACCATGTGTACCCAGCCAGGTGCACCACCATCCAGCCCATAAGGCTCCTTTCTTGAAAAAAAAAGAAAAACCAAAAAACTATTTCTAGCTCTTTCTCCCTCTACTCTATAAAGTACATTCTATAGAAATAGTAAGTTCAAGGTCAACTCATGGGTTTACCTGGTTAAATGGAATTTAAACCCAGCTTTTTATAGGGGGCTCGATGGTTATAAAGTGGGTGGGGAAAGATAAGATGACTAAGAAGAGCTAAGTGCCTGGGAGGGGCAAGAATGTCCCAGAAGGAGGGGCACAGGGAAGCTGGAAGGTGGGTGACAATGTACAACTTGAGCTTGTATCTCCATATGGAGCCTCCTCCCATTACTGTGCTCTCAGGGCCTAGGAGAGCATCTGCACTAAAGAAGACACATAGGAGCCAGAAGGAGCCCATGGAGCCTTTGTTTTTAAGATCGCAAATGATAGAAAAATCAAACCACAACTTTCAATATTGCAAAGTTTTAGGCAAAGACCCAAGGTTCAAATCATCTGACTCCATGACCTCAAAGGTCTTTCTTACCATGCAGGTGCAGGTAACCTTACTCCTGAGGTCCCCACAGCATCATGGATCCCGACTAGCACAGAGTATGAGGCTCGCTAAATAAATGTCTACTGCCTCCAGTAGAGAGGCACAAGTAGCTCTCTCACCCTCACCCTGGAAAGCTTAGCTCCCCACATCTGCACTGATTCCCTGAGCCTGTCTCTAAGTGTATGACTGCACATGTATGACTCACACCAATGAATAAAGCTATATAAACTCCTGATAGCCAAAAACCGCTTCCAGAGAAACTGAGGCAGGAGAGAATGGGAATCATGCATTACACTGAAGACTCCAGACCATTTCTGGGTTCTTGACCTGAACTATTAATACACAGTCACTACAGGACTTCCTCCTGCCTTCTTTGGTCACTCTGGGAATGTCAAACCCCTGAATAACAGAAAAACACACAATTTTCATTCTTTTATTTATTTATTTTTTTAACCAGAGCACTGTTCAGCTCCGGTTTATGGTAGTGCAGGGGGATTGAACCTGGGCCTTTGGAGCGACAGGCATGAGAGTCTGTTTGCATGACCATTATGCTATTTACCCTGCCCACAACTTTTATTCTTTACCAGCTCCCAAAATTTCTAACACTTCTGGAATGGGGATAACTCTTTCTCAAATCTGATAGATCATTTGTTCATACAACGACTTAATTTAGGTCCTGTGTGTCTAGAACCATTTTGGACGCTAGGGATATCCTAGTGGACAAAATAAACAACACTGCACTTTGGGACTTTCATTCTAGTAGGAGGAGAGAGACAACAGCATAGCAAATTCATAGAGTGTATAGTTATTAGAATGTGGTGTGTGCTAGAGAGAAAAAAATAGTACAGGGTAGGGGAGATAAGAATAGTTAGAGTGGGGGGGAGTCGGGCGGTAGTGCAGCGGATGCAAAGCACAAGGACCAGGCTGGAGCCCCTGGCTCCCCACCTGCAGGGGGTCACTTCACAAGTGGTGAGGCAGGTCTGTAGGTGTCTATCTCTCTCCCCTTCTCTGTCTTCCCCTCCTCTCTCCATTTCTCTGTCCTATCAAACGATGACAACAATAATAACTACAACAATAAAACAAGGGCAACAAAAGGGAATAAATAAATAAAACATAAAAAAATAAATTCTAAAAAAATTTTTTTAAAAGAAAAAGAATAGAGTGGGATTGGGGGATGGGTGGCGGTGGACAGAGAGACAGGAGGCCTCACTGAAAGGTAAAGCTGAAGGAGGCCTGAAGAAGCTGAGAAAATACTAACCATCGTGGTCCGGGAGGTGGCACAGTGGCTAAGGCACTAGACTCTCAAGTATGAGGTCCTGAGTTCGATCCCTGGCAGCACATGTACCAGAGTGATGGCTGGTTCTTTCTCTCCTCCTATTTTTCTCATGAATAAATACATAAAGTCTTTAAAAAAAGAAAGAAAGAAAGAAAGAAAATACTAACCATGATGAAGATATACCAACATCTGGGAAGAAAATTCCAGATGAGGGAAATCAGTACTAAGAGTATTCTAGTGTGTTAACAAAGAAAAAAAGGGAAAAAAGTGGTCCATGAGGTGGTACAGTGGATAAAGCAATGGATTCTCAAGCATGAGGTCCTGAGTTCAATCCCCAGCAGCACATGTATCAGAGTGATGTCTGTTTCTTTCTCTCTCCTCCTATCTGTCTCAATAATAAATAAATAAAATATTTTTTAAAAAAGGAAAAAAAAAAAGCAAGAACTTGCCAGATAGCCATCCATTTGTTGTTCATTCATTAGTTAGCAAGTATGTACTGTTAATTTCTTAGCCAGACCCAGTGGTGAAAGCATGAATAAATCAATGGCCTTACCCTCGAGGAGCTTATAATACTGAAACACTTTAAAAAGAGGATGAGAACCAGGGCAGAAAGGCTAGCAGAGCCCAGAGGCCTCACCCAACCTGGAGGTGAAAGGTCCCCAATGCACAGGGAAAAGTCCACAGCTACATTCTCAAGTACCCACCTCTAAGTGTGATGCTGCTAACAGTGGTGGCTCTGTGAACAATCCTCATTGTTTTTCTTAGCTAAAAAGGAAGTTTTCCAACAGCCAGTGTATAAAGAAAATCTAAGTTGCTCATATAAGTGTTCACCATGTCCAAGATGCCCATAGGCTAAAAGGTAGGTTGCAACTAATAAGGATTTGGAGGAGGCCACACTGTGGATGTACCTACTATGGCAATGAGTTAAGAATGGGAACAGGGTGGTCCGGGAGGTAGCACAGTGGATAAAGCATCAGACTCTCAAGCATGAGGTCCTGAGTTCAATCCCTGGCAGCACATGTACCAGAGTGATGTCTGGCTCTTTCTCCTCCTATGTTTCTCATATAAATAAAATATTTAAAAAAAAATGGGAACAGGGTGGTCTGGGAGGTGGCACACCACTGTGTGTGCACTGGACTCTCAAACATGAGGTCCTGAGTTCAACCCCCGGCAGCACGAGTACCAGAGTGATATCTGGTTCTTTCTCTCTCCTCCTATCTTTCTCATGAATAAGTTAATAAAAATATTTAAAAAAAAAAATGGGAACAGGAAGTGAGGGTGCAAAGCCCCAGGGTGTACCTTAGGGTGACCCATCATATCACACCTCCAGGGCTTCCTGCTACACTGGGTAGGCTGGCTAGCTTTCCTCAGAATCATCAGTACTTCCCTCCAAGACCCAGCCTCAGACTATGAACCCAGCCTGTAAACTAAAATGTGCACCTGGGGGACCTGGGAGATAGCACAGTAGTTATAGAAAAGGCTTTCATGTCTCAGGCTCTGAGGTCCCAGGCTCAATCCCAGGGACTACCATAAACCAGAATTATCAGTACTCCAGTGTATGTGTGTGTGTGTGTGTGTGGGGAAATCAAGAACTCAAATATGAACCTGGGAAGTTCTGTTCAGCAAAGACTCTTACTCAACCCCTACACCCAACAAAACAGAGTCCAAAAATGACCCCCAAAGTCCAGGAAGCTCCCATCCCAGGGAGAATTCAACCTTGAAATCAGGACCTGGAAACCCTAGTCAAGTCAATCTGTCCAGGAGGGATTCAGATTGGGGCTGAATGATGCAAATGTGTTTGGGTGTGACACCAGCACCAGCCCTAATGTCATAGAGAAGGTGAGGAGGAAGCCACTCTAGTGAGTGCTAACTGGCTTCTTTCTGACCACACAACAAGGGAGAAGAGCTCAGGGCCAAAAGGCTAGGGTGCCACAAAGTTCCACCGTTCTTTTGTCCCACACTCAGGTACCAGTGATAAACAAATTCCTGGGTTTGCAACCCCAAAGCTCTCCCCTCCTTGCCCCCCCCACCCCCACCAGCTGTACCATCACCACCAGGCATCTATGTCCCGCTGCAGTGAGGCAGCCTTATGGAGCCATCTCCTACTGGAGATTATTCAATCCTCCCAGCTCTGAGAGTCAGTCTGTCAATCTGAAACATGAGGGTCCCAGCCCTACCTCCCCACCCCCATCCTTGAGCATTTTTGCAGACTAAGCCTGGCATGGCGAAGCCTTCCCTGTTTTACTCCCATCTTGCAGTGATCCAGCCAATTCCAGGCTTTCCTTCACTAGGTTCCAGAAATGACTGACAAAATTCTGGGGATGTAGGGGCAGGGAAGATAGCATAATGGTTATGCAAAGAGACTCTCAAGCCTGAGGTTCCGAAGTCCCAGGTTCAATGTTCTGCACCACCATATGCCAGAGCTGAGCAGTGCTCTGGTAGAAAATAGAAATAAAAATTCTGGGGGATGTACTCTCAGCTATGGTTCCAAAGTTGCTTCTAGTTTACAGAGGGCCTGTGAAGCCACAGTCAGTGGGAATGCTACCCCCTGTTTTTGATGAGCTTCCCCACCCCCCACCCCCATTCCTTCATAAAGAGCTTCCTTTCCTGCCTCCTAACTCCCTTTGGCCTAGGAGGGTTTCACTCCATAATTGGCTTGTTTACTGAGACTCTGAAAGTTTCAGAGTGGCAGAGGTGGGAGGAAAGTTTTGTTGGAAGTAAGGAAAGGGGTGTGTGCCCTGAGCTTTGAGGCTGGTGAGTAAACCCTCCAAATGCCTCTAACTACCTGAGAACTGGCCAAGAATCCATGTGAGAAAAAAAACCAAAGTAATTGCAAGACCAGCTGAAGAGTCCCAGCAGAACACAGGAGGGAAGCTTAAGTTTGGCACCCGGGAAAGACAGAACAATAACTAAAACTTAACCTGCTTGCTTTTGCTGATAGCTAAAAACATTATTTGACATTGTGCTGAGTGGGGAGTCAACTAGAGTCCTCCCATTTGGGCTTCTGTGGTTGAGGAGCTCCAATGACATCACACTGCAAACCTTCCATATTTCCAAGCATCCTTCCTAGTCCTCCTATCTCAAGTTCTTCACCACGGACTTCAAATGACTCAGTCTCTCCCCTACTGCCATTAATCAGTAACGCCACTTCTCAGCTACATAGGATCACCTGCTGGACCAAAAGCACATTTTCAGCTACCCCATTGGTGTTCTCTGCCTGAAAAAGTCTCTCACCATTAAACGCTTTATATGTTCCTGCCCTTGTAAAACTTTTCCCAGTTTTTCAGCCTCTTTTCCACCCCACCCCAATCAGCTGTGCCTGCTTCATATTCTAATCACTTCTTTTAGGGTATTTTCCTTACTCTGCCCTGCTTAAACAGTTCTTTGAAGCCTCTTTCCATCCTAGTGAGCAATCTTACTCAGCTTTGGTTCACCTACAGCACAAGGCACATACCTAGCAGACAACAAATATGAAAACCGGTTCGGGGGCAGGGAGACAGTATGATGGTTATGCAAAATATCTCATGCCTGAGGCTCAGAGGTTGCAGCTAGCGCCCAGGTAAACAAACAAACAAACAAGTTTTGTTATCCCAAATTCCATTCACCTCAGCGAGTAAGATGTGATAGGGTAAAAGGACAGAGTCCCATGAACAGAACACTAAAATCAAGAGACAAAACAAGCAGGAGTACGAGAGGCTCGCTAAGAAGGTTAACCAGAAGTGCTGCATCAGGCCTTACCCTTCTTGAACTCCTCCAGCATGGCATCTAGCTTAGTATCATGGAAGACAAAATGCACTGGGTGATTGTAGAATCGGGTGATGGTCTTGAGGGGTGTGCAGTCGTCAGGATCCACAAAGGCTAAGTCTTTCACATAGAGAATATCTACAATGTTGGACTGCTCGTCCTCAAATACAGGAATGCGAGTATAACCACTTTCCATAATCTCAGACATGGTGTTGAAATCCAGGATGGCATCATTGCGAATCATGAAGCAGTCTTGGAGCTGGGTCATGATGTCCTCCACCGTTTTGGTCCGTAGTTCCAGGGCACCCTGGATCATATTTAGCTCCTCTTTCACGAGGTCATTATAGGGCTCCGTTACCTTCAACATCTCCATTAGCTTTTCCCGATTGTAAACAGTGCGAATCTCCTGGCCCAGAACAAAGTCCAGGAGCTTGCTGATGGGGAAACTGAGAGGGAAGGTGATTAACATAAAGAATTTGGTGAGAACTATAGTGTTGGCACCTACAGCCAGTCCATGTCGGGAGCACAGGGACTGAGGTACAATCTCCCCAAAAATAACAATGCCTATGGTGGAGGATGCTACCGCCATGAGTCCAGACCCAATGAGGTTGTCTAGAAGGATGGTGAGGGAAGTGTTGACCAGCACGTTTCCCAGGAGCAGTGAGCAGAGCAAGTAGTTGCCCTTACGCCGGATAGGCTCAATCTTGCGGGCATATCGCCTCTCCTTCTGGGTACCACAGTTCTGCACGATGCGCAGTTCCATGGGATCCAGGGCCATAAGCCCCAAGTTGAGGCCAGAAAATATGCCCGATAGCACTAGCAGCACGAAGATGAGGAGGATGTGCAACCAGAGGGGCAAGTACCTCCCTGCCTCCTCTACCATGAAGAGCAGCGAGTCTTTGTCTGTCCACCTCTGCCAGGGCCGGTCCATGCTGGCCCGGGTGCACAGTGCATAAAGCTTCATGTTCTCGCTCCTCCGGAGGAACTTAGTGAGCACCACCAGCATCCCTGACGTGTCGCCGCGGCTCACGTTGACCAGCTGCTGGACGACTAAGTCCTTGGTGAGCTCGGGACAGTTAGTGGAGTTGTGGATGTTATCGTAGTTGTCCACCTCGGCGAAGGAGATCAGGTTGCTGGAGAAGGAGCCCAGCCTGTGGCCGTACAGCCTCAGGTTCACGGTGCTGCCCTCGGACACGTAGATGATGCCATCCGAGTTCATCCCACACGATTTGTTGCAGCTCGCCAGCCTCATGCCTAGAATCGCCCCCCGCTGGAGGTCGCCCTGGCCCCAGGCCCCCAGCGCCCAGAGCAGCACCAGCGCCACCAGGAGGAGGCACCCTCCGGCTGGCCCGCCGCCCGGGCGCCCGCCCCCGCCCACCGGCGCCATGTTGCTCCGGCTGGGCCGCCGCCGCTCCTCGCGCCCCGCCGCGCGTCCCACCCTCACCGCCGCTCCTGCCGCTCCGCCGCCGCCGAGCCAACTGCCCGGGCCGCGGGCCTGACGTCAAGTCAGCGCCCAGCCCACCCCGCCCCGCCGACCCACGCCCCTCATTTGCATGAAAGGTCCCGCCCCCGGCTCGCAGCTCTAGCGCCTGCTCTTAAGGGGGTCTGAACACTTTAAGGTGGAGCGGCGTGGAAGACGCCTGCGGGGATGCGCCCCGCCCTCTACACGCGCAGCCCCGCGCCCACCCTTCTACCTCTGCTGGACCTCTTCTCCTCGCCTGGAAGCCCCTTTACCTCAGCCCAGGCTGGCAATGGCAATGGGGGACTTCCTCCCCGTCCCCACAACTCTGAGGCTCTAGGCGAATCCATCCCAGCTTGCACCTCGTTGTGCAACACCGCTGTTATGCTTGGGGCTAGAAAAATGCTTTTCCTCATAATCCAAAAAGAAAAGAGGAACCTGAGGCCTTGAGGGAGACCTTCTGGTCCCTAAAATTGCAGCCTTCCTCTTAGAGACTATCAGGTCTGGGGTTTTTTGCTGACCTTGCCCCTAGGCCAAAGTGAGCTTCCCCACCCCTAAGTCCCATGCTTCCTTCCCTCCGGACTGACAATATATCTATAGCAGCCAATATAAGAAGAAAAATATAGCAAGCCAAAGGCCCTGCCCACTGAATTTACAGTCTGGAACAGATTACAGTCTAGAGCAGAAAACACAGTAAACAAAAACTACTAGTTTTTAGTACTAACTACCCTAAGGGATAGTGTCATTTTCACATTACATATGAAGAATTTGCATCCTTCATTAGCTCAGCAAGACTTCAGGCCTGAGACTCCCACCCAGTTCAGTGTGTACCTATATTGGAGTGGTGTTTTGACTTTTCTATCATGTGAAGCTCTAGCTCATATAAATAAGTAAGTAAACCCAGCAAGATAGTTTACATGGGAGGTGCCTGCTTTGTTATACAAGACTCAGGTTCAAGTCCAGCCCCCACTGTACTAGAGGAAGCTTTAGTGCTGTGCTCTTTGTCTTTTTTTATTTTTAATTTTATTATTTTTATTTATTGGATAGAGACAGCCAGAAATTGAGGGGGAAAGATGTGATAGAGAGGGAGAGAGACAGAGAGACACCTATAGCCCTACTTCACCACTCTTGAAGCTTTCCTCTGTAGGTGGGGGCCAGGGACTTGAATCCTGGTCCTTGCACATTGTAACATGTGTGCTCAAGCAGGTACACCACTACCTGGCTTCTTTCTTTTTTTTTTATTTATTTATTCCCTTTTGTTGCCCTTGTTGTTTTATTGTTTTAGTAATTATTGTTGTTGTTATTGATGTTGTCATTGTTGGGTAGGACAGAGAAATGGAGAGAGAAGGGGAAGACAGAGATGGGGAAAGAAAGACAGACACCTCTAGACCTGCCTCACCACCTGTGAAGCTACTCCCCTGTAGGTGGGGATCTGGGGGCTCGAACCCTGATACTTATGCCAGTCCTTGTGCTTTGCGCTTAACCCGCTGCGCTTAACCCGCTGCGCTACCACCAGATTCCTGGCCTATTCTTTCTTTTTTTTTTTTTTACCAGAGCACTGCTCAGATCTGGCTTATAGTGGTGTGGGGGATTGAATCTGGGATAACCATTATGCTATCTCCCCTGCCCCTGTGTTTGCCTTTCTTTTTTCTTTTTTTTTTTTTAAGTTTTTAGTTTTGTTTTGTTTTTTTAATTTTTTAAAAATTTCTTTACTGGGGAATTAATGTTTTACATTCAACAGTAAATACAATAGTTTGTACATGCATAACATTCCCCAGTTTCCCATATAACAATACAACCCCCACTAGGTCCTCTGTCATCCTTCTTGGATCTATCTGTATTCTCCCCACCCACCCACCCCAGAGTCTTTTACTTTGGTGCACTGAGCCAATTCCAGTTCAGATTCTCCTTGTGTTTTCTTTTCTGATGTTGCTTTTCAACTTCTGCCTGAGAGTGAGATGACCCCATGCTCATCCTTCTGTTTCTGACTTATTTCACTTAACATGAATTTTTCAAGGTCCATCCAAGATCGGCTGAAAACGGGGAAGTCACCATTTTTTATAGCTGAGTATTCCATTGTATATATATATACCACAACTTGCTCAGCCACTCATCTGTTGTTGGACACCTGGGTTGCTTCCAGGTTTTGGCTATTACAAATCGTGCTGTCAAGAACATATGTGTACACAGATCTTTTTGGATGGGTGTGTTGGGTTCCTTTGGATATATCCCCAGGAGAGGAGTTGCAGGGTCATAGGGTAGGTCCATTTCTAGTCTTCTGAGAGTTCTCCAGACTGTTCTCCACAGAGGTTGGACCAATTGACATTCCCACCAGCAGTGCAGGAGGGTTCCTTTGACCCCACACCCTCTCCAGCATTTGCTGCTGTCACCTTTTCTGATGTATGACATTCTCACAGGAGTAAAGTGGTATCTCATTGTTGTCTTTATTTGCATTTCTCTGACAATCAAAGACTTAGAGCATTTTTTCATGTGTTTCTCGGCCTTTTGGATCTCTTCTGTGGTGATTATTCTGTCCATGTCCTCCCCCAATTTTTGGATGGGGTTATTTGTTGTCTTGTTGTTGAGATTTGCAAGTTCTTTATATATTCTGGTTATTAGCCTCTTGTCTGATGTACGGCATGTAAAAATCTTCTCCCATTCTGTGAGGGGTCTCTTGGTTTGAGTAGTAGTTTCTTTAGCTGTGCAGAAGCTTTTTAATTTGATGTAGTCCCATAGGTTTATGCTTGTCTTAGTCTTCTTCTTTTTTTTTTTTTTAAGATTTTTATTTATTTATGAGAAAGATAGGAGGAGAGAGAAAGAACCAGACATCACTCTGGCACATGTGCTGCTGGGGATCGAACTCAGGACCTCATGCTTGAGAGTCCAAAGCTTCACCACTGCGCCACCTCCCGGACCACCTTAGTCTTCTTTATAATTGGATTCGTTTCATTGAAGATGTCTTTAAAGTTTATGCGGAAAAGAGCTCTGCCAATATTTTCCTCTAAGTATCTGATAGTTTGTAGTCTAACATCCAAGTCCTTGATCCACTTGGAATTTACTTTTGTATTTGGTGAAATATAGTGGCTCAGTTTCATTCTTCTGCAGGTTTCAACCCATTTTTTCCAACACCATTTGTTGAAGAGACTCTGCTTTCCCCATTTAATATACTGGGCACCTTTGTCAAAGATTAGATGTCCATAGGTAATTTTTTATTATCTTTATCTGATAGAGATAGCCAGAAATTGAGAGGGAAGGGGGTGATAGAGAGGGAGACAGACAGATACCTGCACACTGCTTCACCACTCATGAAGCTTTCTCCTGCAGGTGGGGACCAGGGGTTTGAACTGGGTCCTTGCACACTGTAACTGTGCTCAGTCAGGTGCGCCACAACCCAACCCCCTGTCTTTCTTTCTGTCTCTAACTGAAACAGTTGTCCAAGAGCAATGAAAAAAAAAAAAAAAAAAGGAAGAGGAATAACAACTAGGTTGACTGGAAGACCACACAGGTAAGTTGCAGTACTTGTTAACAACAGCGCCTTCATCTGTGAAATAGGGGATAAGAATGATAACACAAGGGAGTCGGACGGTATGCCACGTGACGCAAAGCACAAAGACAGTTGTAAGGATCCCAGTTCGAGCCCCCAGCTCCCCACCTGCAGGGGAGTCGCTTCACAGGTGGTGAAGCAGGTCTGCAGGTGTCTTATCTTTCTCTCCCCTCTCTGTCTTCCCCTCCTCTCGATTTCTCTCTGTCCTAGCCAACAACGATGACATCAATAACAACAACAATAATGACTACAACAACAATAAAAAACAAGGGCAACAAAAGAGAAAATAAATAAATACAATTTAAAAATGTACAAGAAAGAATGACAACACAATATCCCTTCACTAGCTGCCCACAGCTCCATGATCTAGATACTGCATTGGACTGAACTACTCTTTGTGAATGTTCTTTGGCTACATACTTGTTTGTTATTCTTGTTGACTACCCTTCTGGGACCAAACCCCTAGTCCCTAAATTGTGGTGATGACTGGCCAGATGTGCCAGCTGCATGTGAGCTGAGAGGTGTGGTGTGAGGCCTAGCCCTGAAATGACTGACTGCTTCCTGGTCTGACTTCTCTCACAGTCAGTATTCAGGGTGTGTGGGAAGACTGCACTGCCTGCCCTCTGAGAGAGAAGGAGACAGACAACATCTTTAGAATAATTGCAGAGGTGGACTGAGGAGAGGATACCAGGTTGACCCCTGATCTCCAAGCAAGTTTTTTCCCCAACCCTATAGGCTTGAAATTCACTCTACTCTCTCCCTATGCAAATACTTGTATTTATTTTTATTTTGGCATGCCGTTTGCCAATCAAAACAACAATCAATACTAACCAGAAAAGGTTTAAATAGAAAGAAGCATTCATACAATGTTGTGAGAGGAGGTGTGGGAGCAAAGAGGCCTGATTTAAGAAAGCACTGGTTTTCAAGACAGAAGAGTTCTGCATCTAGGCCAGCTGGAAGCAATTCCTTATGGTTAGTACCTCCCTTTTATTCCACTGAGGACCCAGCCAGTCAGTTTTTCAGGGGTAGTATCCTTGGGATGGGCACTCACCAAGACCAAAGAAATAAATAGTAGAACCTGTGGTCCGAGAGGTGGCACAATGGATAAAGCATTGGATTCTCAAGCATGAGGTCCTTCCTGAGTTCGATCCCCGGCAGCACATGTACCAGAGTGATGCCTGGTTCTTTCTCTCTCTCCTTCTATCTTTCTCATTAATAAATAAATAAATAATTTTTTTTTTTTTTAAATAGTAGAACCTTTGAAGTTGTTCCTCCTCCCCCATTTCCACCAACCAGGTAGGCAAACCCAGCCCTCTGGGCTGGGAGATGGATGCTCTGCTGGCCGTCTTTTCATCAGACTTTTGCACTCGTGCCCACTCTCATGGTACTTTGAGACCTTCCCTTTCTTTCTTTCTTTCTTTTTTTTTTTTTAATATTTATTTATTCCCTATTCTGCCAGCCCGCTTTGTTTTTAGATTTATTTATTTACTATGGAGGGCAAATGAACATAAGAGAGGAGAGTCAGGGGAGTCAGGCGGTAGTGCAGCAGGTTAAGTGCAAGTGGTGCAAAGCACAAGGACTGGCTTAATGATCCCAGTTCAAGCCCCCAGCTCCCCACCTGCAGGGGAGTCGCTTCACAGGCAGTGAAGCAGGTCTACAGGTGTCTATCTTTCTCTGCCCCTCTCTGTCTTCCCCTCCTCTCTCCATTTCTCTCTGTCCTATCCAACAACGACAACATCAATAAAAGCAGCAATAATAACTACTACAATAAAACAACAAGGGCAACAAAAGGAAATAAATAAATATTTTAAAAAAAAAAAGAGAGAGAGAGGAGAGTCAGATAGACAGAGGGAGAGAGATAGAGATCAAGATCCAGAGCACAGCTCAGCTCTGGTATTAGGTGGTGCTGGTATTGAACCTGTAACCTCTGGGACCTCAGACATGTCAGTTGGTGTTCTGACAAGATGAGCTATCTTCTCAGTCCCATCACTTAAAAGTATTTTATGAGGCTGGAGAGGTACCATAACGGGGGTCCGGGCAGTAGTGTAGCTGGTTAAATAGTAAATGTTATTTGTTTATTTATTTTTAAATATATTTTTAAATTTAATTTAATTTTTAAAGATTTTATTTATTTGTTCATGAGAAATGATAGGAGAGAGAGAAAGAACCCGACATTACTCTGGTACATGTGCTGCCAGGAATTGAACTCAGGACCTCAAGCTTGAGAGTCCAAAGCCTTATCCACTGTGCCACCTTCCAGATCACATATTTTTTAATTTTAATGTGAGAGATATACAGAGAAAGAGAGAGAGAGAGAGGGAGAGAGAGCGCAGAACACTGCTAATCTATAGCTTATGGTGGTATTGGGGACTGAATCTGAGACCTTGGAGGCTCAGGCATGAAAGTCTTTTGCATAAACATGCTGTCTCCCAGCCCCAGCCCCAACGTTTTTTCCTTTATAGTGTATTTCTCTTTTATCACAGGGATCCTGCCTCTTCTGTTTAGATGGCAGGCCCTATCAGAGCAGGCCCTGAGAGAGCAAAGAGGAATCTGTTCTACTAATTTAAATGTCAATGTCAATATAGTCATGAGTTGGTATAATTAAGTGAACTATAACAGAGACTGATTTTTTCCTATTTATTTATTTATTTATTTATTATTGGATAGAGACAGAGAGAAATTGAGAGGGAAGGGAGAGATAGAAAGCGGGAAAGAACTACAACAATAAAACAACAAAGGGCAACAAAAGGGAATAAATAAATAAATGATTAAAATTAAAAAAAAAAAAAAGAAAGAGGGAAAGAGAGAGTCAGGAGTTAGCGCAGCAGGTTAAGCGCAGGTGGCGCAAAGCGCAAGGACCAGCATAAGGATCCAGGTTGAAGCCTCTGGCTCCCCACCTGCAGGGGAGCCACTTCACAAGGTCTGCAGGTGTCTATCTTTCTCTCCCCCTCTCTGTCTTCCCCTCCTCTCTCCATTTCTCTCTGTCCTATCCAACAACAATGGCATCAATAACAACAACAATATCTAAAACAACAATAAAAAAATAACAAGGGCAACAAAAGGGAATACATAAATAAATATTAAAAAAAAAAAAGAAAGGGAAAGAGTGGTCCAGGAGGTGGTGCAGTGGATAAAGCATTGGACTCTCAAGCATGAGGTCTGGAGTTCGATCCCCGGCTGCACATGTACCAGAGTGATGTCTGGTCCTCTCTCTCTCTCTCTCTCTTCCTGTCCCTCTGATTGATAAATAAATAAAATATTAAAAAAAAAAAAGAGGGAGTCAGGCGGTAGTGCAGCGGGTTGAGCAGGCTTGGCACAAAGTGCAAGGGCCAGCTTAAGGATCCCAGTTCGACCCCCCTGTTCCCCACCTGCAGGGGCATTGCTTCACTGGTGGTGAAACAGGTCTGCAGGCGTCTGTCTTTCTCTCCCCCTCTCTGTCTTCCCCTCCTCTCTCCATTTCTCTCTGTTCTATCCAACAACAATGACATCAATAACAACAACAATAATAACTACAACAATAAAACAAGGGCAACAAAAGGGAATGAATAAATAAATAAATATATTTTTTAAATTTTCAAAAAATGAAAGAAAGGCTGACACACAAACCATTGAAAAACCTCTCCAGCATTTTTTTTTTTTTATCTTTTCCAGCCTGGCTTTTTCGATGACACTGTCAAATATACTCTGTTGCACTGTGTCTTCCCATTTACCTTCAGCCACAGTCTTCTTTTTCTTTCCCTTTTCTTCTCTGTGAAGGGAGACAGCCAGTAGAGGATAGTGTGGAGTAAGGGGCGGAGGCCTCTGAAAGCTAGCTCACCCAGTAGAGTGCACACCTCACCATACATGAGGACCTGGATTCAAGCCCCCAGATACCAACTGGAAGCACTGGCACAGAGGAAGCTCCACAAATGGTGGAGCAGTGCTGTAGTGACACTTTCTCTTTCTTTCTGGTTTTCTTTTTCTCTCTGTCTCTCATCCTCTATATGGAAAAAAGAAAATCCACTGGTGTATTGCACCAAAGTAAAAGACTCTGGGGTGGTGGTGGGGAGAGTCCAGGTCCTGGAAAAGGATGACAGAGGACCTAGTGGAGGTTGTGTTGTTATGTGGAAAATTGAGAAATGTTATGCTTACAAACTATTGTATTCACTGTCAAATGTAAAACATTAATCCCCCAATAAAGAAATGTAAAGAGAAAGAAAGGAAGGAAGGAAGGAAGGAAGGAAGGAAGGAAGGAAGGAAGAAAGAAAGAAAGAAAGAAAGAAAGAAAGAAAGAAAGAAAGAAAGAAAGAAAGAAGGAAAATCCACTTGGAATGAAGGGATCCTGTAGGTGTGAAACCCTAACAAAGCCTTGATAGCAAACAAAGCCACACCCAGGGAAGGACAAGCTAACAAACACTAGGTATTTACAAAGACTTTAGAGCAAAGTTCTTAAGAGTTATTGTCCCTAATTTCTGACCCTTTTTCTTAGTTAGTAAATAGAAAAAGACTGTAATAGAAATATCATAGTTTCTTTTTTTTTTTTTCATTTTATTTTATTTTTTTTTATTTTTATTTTTTTTTAAGAAAGGATTAATTAACAAAACCATAGGGTAGGAGGGGTACAACTCCACACAATTCCCACCGCCCAATCTCCGTATCCCACCCCCTCCCCCGATAGCTTTCCCATTCTCTATCCCTCTGGGAGCATGGACCCAGGGTCATTGAGGGTTGCAGAAGGTAGAAGGTCTGGCTTCTGTAATTGCTTCCCCGCTGAACATGGGCGTTGACTGGTCGGTCCATACTCCCAGTCTGCCTCTCTCTTTCCCTAGTAGGATGGGTCTCTGGGGAAGCTGAGCTCCAGGACACATTGGTGGTGTCTTCAATCCAGGGAAGTCTGGCCGGCATCCTGATGACACCTGGAACCTGGTGACTGAAAAGAGAGTTAACATACAAAGCCAAACAAATTGTTGAGCAATCATGGACCCAAAGCTTGGAAAAGTGGAGAGGAAGTATTAGGGAGGTACTCACTGCAAACTCTAGTATACTTCTGCTTTCTTACTTCGGTGCCATACTCCAAACTCAGTCAATTTCTGCTTTGCGTTTCTACTTCTTTTTTTTTTTTTTTTTTAACATGCATAACATTCCCCAGATTCCCATTTAGCAATACAACCCCCACTATTTCATTCATCATTTTTCATGGACCTGTATTCTCCCCACCCACCCACCCACCCCAGAGTCTTTTACTTTGGTGTAATACTCCAATTCCATTTCAGGTTCGACTTGTGTTTTCTTTTCTAATCTTGTTTTTCAACTTCGGCCTGAGAGTGAGATCATCCCATATTCATATTCATATTCATCCTTCTGTTTCTGACTTATTTCACTCAACATGATTTTTTCAAGGTCCATCCAAGATCGGCTGAAAACGGTGAAGTCACCACTTTTTACAGCTGAGTAGTATTCCATTGTGTATATATACCACAACTTGCTCAGCCACTCATCTGTTGTTGGACACCTGGGTTGCTTCCAGGTTTTGGCTATTACAAATTGTGCTGCCAAGAACATATGTGTACACAGATCTTTTTGGATGGATGTGTGAAATATCATAGTTTCTATCCCTTTACTACCTAGTGAATTAGGCAAAGTGTTTTCATTGCTTCATAGGGTCTGGATATATATATATGCTTTTCTTTCCTCTATTTTCCACTCATTTATTTTATTTTATTTTATTTTATTTTGCAACCAGGGCTATTGCTAGGGCTTGGTGCCTGTACTAGGAATTCACTGGTCCCTATGGCCATTTCCCCCTCTTTTATTCTTCCCCTTCCTTTCTTTCTATTTTTTGATAAGAAAGAGAAAAATTGAGAGGAGAGAGGAAGATACAGAGGGAGAAAGATAGATGCAGACCTGCTTTGCTGCTCATGAAGCTTCCTCTCTGCAGGCCAGAACTCAACTGACCCTAGATCTTTGTGCGTGGTAACCTGTGCACTCAACCAAGTGCATCACCACTCCCCTTTCTTTTTTTTCTTTTTCTTTTTACTTGATAGGACAAAGAGAAATTGAAGGTGGGGCATAGAGAAGAAGAGAAAGAGAGATACTTGCAGCCCTGCTTCATGAAACATGAAACTCCCCCCTGTGGATGGGGGACGCTTGAACCTGGGTCCTTTGTGTGCACTCAATTGAGTGCATGCACCACCACCCAGCCACCACCACCACCACCCCTCTTTTTTTTTAATATTTATTTTATTTATTTATTCCCTTTCCTTTTGTTGCCCTTGTTGTTTTATTGTTGTAGTTATTATTGTTGTTGTCGTTGTTGGATAGGACAGAGAGAAATGGAGAGAGGAGGGGAAGACAGAGAGGAGGAGAGAAAGATAGACACCTGCAGACCTGCTTCACCGCCTGTGAAGCGACTCCCCTGCAGGTGGGGAGCCGGGGTTCGAACCGGGATCCTTATGCCGGTCCTTGTGCTTTGCGCCACCTGCGCTACAGCCCGACTCCCTTTTTTTTTTTTTTTTTTAATACCATAACTCTGTTCAGCTCTGGTCTTTGGACATGCAGTGGATTGAACCTAGGATGTAGGAGCCACAGGTATATGAATCTCTTTGCATAAATTATGCTATTTCCCTCACATTTTTTTTTAAAAAGAATCTATTTATTCATGAGAAAGATAGGAGAAGAGAGAGAACCAGACATCACTCTGGTACATGTGCTACTGGGGATGGATCTCAGGATCTCATGGTTGAGAATCCAATGCTTTATCCACTGCGCCACCTCCCGGACCACCCTCACATTCTTTTTTGTTGTTGTTGTTTTTTCACTTTTTTTTTTTTTTAACCAGAGCACTGTTCAGCTCTGGCTTATGGTGGTGCAGGGGATTGAACCTGGGACTTTGGAGCCTCAAGCATGAAAGTCTGTTCGCATAACCATTATGCTATCTACCCTCTGCCACATTCTTTTTTTTTTTTTAATTATTTTATTTGTAGTCTGGGAGATGGTGCAGTGGATAAGGCTTTGGACTCTCAAGAGTGAGGTCCCAAGTTCAATCCCCGGCAGCACATGTACCAGAGTAATGTCTGGTTCTTTCTCTCTCTCCTATCATTTCTCATGAATAAATAAATAGAACTTAAAAAATTATTTTATTTAAGGTAGAGATAGAGAGAAGTTGAGAGGGGAGGGTGTGAGAGAGAGAGGATACCTGATTTAATTATGGTCAACAGGTCCTGGAAAAGGATGACAGAGGACCTAGTGGGGGTTGTATTGTTATGTGGAAAACTGAGAAATGTTATGCATGTATAAACTATTGTATGTACTGTAGAATGTAAAACACTAATCCCTCAATAAATAAATTAAAACAGAGGTAGGGGAGTCAGGCGGTAGTGCAATGGGTTAAGCACACATGGCGCAACATGCAAGGACTAACTTAAGCATCCCAGTTCCAGCCCCCGGTGTGTGGGGGGGTCACTTCACAAGGCTACATTTATCCTTGATACAATGATATAATTTCCTTTCTGTCCTATTCCTTAAAGAAGTAAAGTTTTTTTCTTTCTTCCTCTCCCCTCCCCTCATCCCCATCCACCAGTTCCTCAGCTCTGGCTTGTGGTGCTATGGGGAATTGAACCAGAAACCTCAGAGCATGAAAGTTGTTTGCATAACCATTATGCTGTGGCTCCTGCCCAAGAAGTGAAGTTCTGTTTTTGACTCAACTAAATTGATTTATTGACTAATGTACAGTTTGATTTTTTCTCTTTTTTAAAATTTATTTATTTATTTATTTTCCCTTTTGTTGCCCTTGTTTTTTTATTGTTGTTGTAGTTATTATTGTTGTCGTTGTTGAATAGGACAGAGAGAAATGGAGAGAGGATGGGAAGACAGAGAGGGGGAGAGAAAGATAGACACCTGCAGACCTGCTTCACCTCTTATGAAGTGACTCTCCTGCAGGTGGGGAGTCAGGGGCTCGAACCGGGATCCTTAGTCCTGTCCTTGCGCTTTGCACCACACACTTAACCTCCTGTGCTACCGCCCGACTCCCCAATTTGATTTTTTTAATATTTACTTTAACAAAAAAGAGAGAGAGATCAGAGCACTGCTCAGCTCTGTCATATGGTGGTGCTGGGGGATTGATCTTGGGATCTTTTATTTTTTAATATTTTTAAAAGTTTTTTTATATTTATTTATCAATTCCCTTTTGTTGCCCTTGTTGTTTTATTGTTGTAGTTATTATTGTTGTTGTTATTAATGTTTTTGCTGGATAGGACAGAGAGAAATGGAGAGAGATGGGGAAGACAGAGAGGGGTAAAGAAAGATAGACACCTGCAGACCTGCTTCACCACCTATGAAGCGACTCCCCTGCAGATGGTGATCTGGGGGCTCAAACCAGTGATCTTGGGATCTTTTTTTTTTAATTTATTTTTTATTTAAGAAAGGATAAATTAACAAAACCATAGGGTAGAAGGGGTACAACTCCACACAATTCCCACAACCCAATCTCCATATCCCATCCCCTCCCCTGATAGCTTTCCCATACTCTATCCCTCTGGGAGCATGGGCCCAGGGTCGTGGGTTGCAGAAGGTGGAAGGTCTGGCTTCTGTAATTGCTTCCCCGCTGAACATGGACATTGACTGGTCGGTCCATACTCCCATCTTAGGATCTTTGATGCTGAGATTTTTGATCTAAGATTTTTGAGGTCCCAGTACAATCCCCAGCACCACCATAAGTCAGAGATATGCAGAAGTGCTCTGGTCATGAATATTGTTACTGGGTACTCCAATGAAATTCTCATTGGAGAAAGCATAAGAGAAAATAGTGGGAATTAGTTTGCTGTCTATGGAAATGGCATCCACATCTGTGAGTTCGTAATTCCTGAATCTTATTGTCTCTTAGCCCTACCCAGAAAGACAGTCTACAAAATCTCCATCCCCAAGTATCCAGGATTCAACTTGTTTATCATAAGCAACTACTAAAGCACCAAAATGCCTGTTGGGCTTCCAGCAACCAGCTTTTCTTGCTGGGCCTTAGAGAGGACAGTCAGACAGGTTCTTTGGTTAAATTCCATCCAGAAATGGACAATTACAGAAGGCGAGGGAACATCCTTTCTACTAAAAACTGACTGACTGACTGACTAACTTTTCCTAGTCTCAACAGCTTCTCTTAGAAATCAGAAATTTTCAGGAGTTGGGTGGTAGCACAGTGGGTTAAGTGCACATGGCACAAAGCGCAAGGACCAGCATAAGGATTCTATTCCAACCCTTGGCTCCCCACCTGCAGGGGAGTCGCTTCACAGGCTGTGAAGCAGGTCTGCAGGTGTCTTATCTTTCTCTCCCCCTCCCTGTCTTCCCCTCCTCTCTCCATTTCTCTCTGTCCTATCTAACAATTATGACATCAATAACAACAAGAATAACTACAACAACAATAAAAAACAACAAGGGCAACAAAAGGGAAAATAAATAAATAAGTATAAAAAGTTTTTTAAAAATCAGAAATGTTAAAAACCCCAGTTTCTACATGCAGGGGAAAGCTTCACAAGTGCTGCAGATTCTCTCTCTCTCTCTCCCTATCTTCCCCTCCCCCTCTTGACTTCTGTCTCTATCCAATACATAAATATTTTAAAATTATTTTTATTTATTTATTGGGCAGATATAGCCAGAAATTGAGAGGAAGGGGGAGACAGAGAGATACAGAGAGACACCTGCAGCCCTGCTTTACCACTCGCAAAACTTTCCCCCTGCAGGTGGGGACCAGGGGCTTGAACCGGGGTCCTTGCACACTGTAATGTATGCGCTTAACCAGGTGTGCCATCACACACACAGCCCCTTAAGTAAATATCTTTAACAATTTAAAAATATCTACAAATAAATCCAATATCTCCAAAATTACAGTATTAGTCTTAATCATCCATCTTCCATAATTTCCCTTTGAGCAGTTTATGATAGTTATATCATCTTTTAAATGTTTTTATTGTTTTTCTTGCTGCCAGGATTATTGCTGTGGACTCTTTCTTCATTTTATAAGATAGTGGGTAAGAGACATAAGAGAGATATAAACAGGTGGCTGAGACAAAGAGAGGAGAGACACCACAGCACTATTTCACCACTCTAGAAGCACCCTTGTGCAAGAGCTCTCATATGGTGGCTAGGAAATTGAACCCAGGTCTTTGCATATAGTAAAGTGTGTGCTATACCAGATGAGCTTTCTCTGCCCCCTCCCCCAAGCAGTTCTATCTGTATAGATGACCAGACCAGAAGTATTGGATTCACCTTTAACCCCTCTCTTTCTCATATACCCTCCTATGTAACTGATCCATGAGCCAATTCTGTTGGATGCACCTGGAAAATACCCAAACCCAGCTACCTCTCCCTGGTTTTCCTACCTCAGGCTCTTCTCAATTGGAATACCAGAATAACCTCCCTTGGTTTCCTTGCTTCTACACTTTCTCTCAGATTTTCCATTATGCCAGAGGCCAGTGGTCCTTTGAAAACATAAACAGTATAAAATTTCTCTGATCAAAACTTTCAAGAGGATTCTGAGTTTCATTTATTTCTCTATTCATTTATTTGATAGGACAGAAATTGAGAGAGGAAGCAGAGAGAGGAAAAGAGAAAGATGAACACCTGTAAGGGTGGAGGGTAGATGGCATAATGGTTATGCAAATAGACTTTCATGCCTGAGGCTCCAAAGTTCCAGGTTCAAGCCCTACACCACCATAAGCCAGAGCTGAACAGTGCTCTGGTAAAAACAAAACCAAAACAAAACAAACAAAACAAAAAACACCTATAACACTGCTTCACTACTTGTGATGCTTACCCACTGCAGGTGAGGACCAGAACCCAAATCCTGGTACATGGTACCATGTACATTTTACTGGTTGTCTCATCACTTCACTCTCCCTATTTCATTTAAAGTGGTCATGTCCTAAAATTGGCCTTAAGCTAAAGAGTTTATTCGTTTTTTAAAACATATATTGGGCTGGGGAGACAACATAGTGGTTATGCAAAAAACTTTTACTGGAGAGCCCATGATTTCTTGATAGACCCCTGAATTATAATGCCTATTATTTCTCTGCTGAACTATGTTCTTAATTACTACAGCTATATATTAGAACCAGACATGTCAAAAGTTCTCTGCTTTCTCTGTGGTTCTTGTGACCTCAGCCTCAAGGGATGTTTGGATATGTCAGGGTAAACACAGAGATAAACTGGTCAAAAAGTCCTTCAGACTGACAAAGGCTTTATCTAATACCCCTGAACTATGAGGTAAAGTCAGGAGTTACAGAGTAAACATAGAATCTGGTATAACTACTAGAATTGAAGATAATATGTCTTAGATAGAATGGTCTGCATATCAAAAGAGAAATCATTTAATTATGCAAGTCCATAAGATGTTTATATATATCCTTAAGATGTTTATACTGAAAAAAAAAAGATGCTGCCGGAGGCGGAGCTACGAACAGCAGATCCCTTTCTCTCCTCTCCTCTCCTCTCCCAGATCAACTAGGAATACCAAAGGAGACTACCCGGATCAAAACAAGACAGGACTAGAATGACCACAGGAACCCAGTAAATCACCCGTGAGTACAAACACGCATGGCTGGTGACAGAGAGGAGAGAGGGGCCTAAGGAGAGATTAAGTGGCTGCTAACAGTTCAACAGTTTATCAGTGGAGACACCACCTCCAGTCTGCTCCACCAACAAGGGGACAGCTGAAGGGAGGAAAGGACTCCCCATAGACTCACTAAGTGCAACTCTGAGTCTCCATTGCTACTACCCTCAGAATCTGGAGCAGCAACAGGGAGGGACACCAGGGGACAGAGATCTAACCGGGAAACTCAGGAGAAGACCTATACCTTGGTGGCATAGCTGAGGGGCTGTGAAAGTCTCTTTGCATAACCACTGGATTATCTCTGCCACACCCTGCTTTATCTCTTGGTCAGGAGTCAGTGATTAAGCTAAGAAGCCTATTGATAGTTTAAAAGCCCTCAGGCTCCCATAGCCTACAGGGAAGAAAAAAAAAGAGGCTTTTACACCACTGAGCTCCAACTCAGGGATTGAAAAAACTGTTAACATATATAAAATGGTTAAAACAACAAGAAAAAATATTGGAGACTCGAACCAGGACAAGAGCCCAGCTAAAAGTCCTCCAGAGGGTGAAGCACAAAACAACGAGTTCAACATCCAAACATTAGCTAAGGAAATAATAATAGGAGTGAGTAAAGAATTTGAAAAAATTGTAATCAGAAATGCAGGAACAACAAATGAGAATATGGAAGAAAATTCTAATTATCTCATGGTTATTAGAGAGCTGAAAGCTGAAATCACTGAGCTAAGAAGGCAACTAGCTGAAGAAGCTAAAACAGTATCAGAGCAGGGCAACAAAATAGATGAACTCCAGAAAGCAGTAGAGGGCAGAGAGAATAGAATCTATGAGGCTGAAAACAGAATTAGCAAGATTGAGGATGAATTGGAGACAACTAAAAAAGAAGTAAGAGATCTCAAAAAGAGATTAAAAGATGCTGAAAACAATAACAGAGTCCTATGGGATGACTTCAAAAGAAACAATATACGCATTATTGGCTTACCAGAGGAAGAAAGAGAAGGGGAGGAAGAAAGCATTCTCCAGGCCATAATAGCTGAAAATTTCTCTAGTCTAGACAACACCAAAGACATAAAGATTCAAGAAGCCCAGAGGGTCCCAAACAGAATTAACCCAGACCTAAAGACACCAAGACATGTCATACTTAGACTGGAAAGGAATAAGGATAAAGAAAGGATCCTCAAGGCTGCAAGAGAAAAACAGAGTCACCTACAAAGGAAAACCCATAAGATTAGCAGCAGACTTCTCCATACAAACACTACAGGCCAGAAGAGAATGGCAAGATAACTATCGAGTGCTCAATGAGAAAGGCTTTCAGCCAAGAATACTATAGCTAGACTGTCATTCAGACTAGATGGAAGCAATCAAAACCTTCTCAGACAAGCAACAGTTGAAGGAAGCAACCATCACCAAGCCTGCCCTGAAAGAAGTTCTGAAAGGTCTCCTATAAACAACCAGACCACCACAAATAGGACATATATCAAAACACTCTAAAACTCTACAAGAATGGCGTTAAAATATCTTCAATCTTTGATATCAATAAATGTCAATGGCCTGAATTCACCTATTAAAAGACACAGAGTAGGAAGATGGATCAGAAAACACAACCCAACAATATGTTGTCTACAGGAAACTCACCTAACTCAACAAGACTAACACAGACTTAAAGTGAAAGGATGGAAAACTATCATTCAAGCCAATGGCCCACAAAAAAGGGCAGGAACAGCTATTCTCATATCTGACATGATAGACTTTAAAATACATAAGATTAAAAAAGATAGGAATGGACACTACTTAATGCTCAGAGGATCAGTCAATCAAGAGGACTTAACAATTATTAATATCTATGCACCCAATGAGAAGCCATCTAAATACATCAAACTTCTACTGAAAGAGCTACAGCAATATATTAACAGTAACACAATCAGAGTAGGGGACTTCAACACCCCACTATCTCAACTTGACAGATCATCCAGGCAGAAAATCAGTAAAGACATAAGGGAGCTAAATGAAGAGATAGATAACCTAGAACTATTGGACATTTTCAGAGTCATTCATCCCAAGAAACTGGAATACACATTTTACTCAAATCCACATGGATCATTCTCAAGGATAGACCATATGTTAGGCCACAAAGACAGCATCAGCCAATTCAAGAGCACTGAAATCATCCCAAGCATCTTCTCAGACCACAGTGGAATTAAACTAACACTTAACAATCAACAAAAGATTAGTAACAGTCCCAAAATGTGGAAGCTCAACAGTACACTTCTTAACAACTTCTGGGTCAGAGAGGAAATCAAGGAAGAAATCAAAATGTTTCGAGACTTCAATGAAAATGAAGACACAAGCTATCAAAATATTTGAGACACAGCTAAAGCAGTCCTAAGAGGGAAGTTCATAGCTATACAAACACACATTAGGAAACAAGAAAAAGCACAAATAAACAGCCTGATTGCACATCTTAAAGACCTAGAAGAAGAACAACAAAGGAATCCTAAAGCAACCAGAAGGACAGAAATCACTAAAGTTAGGGCAGAAATAAATAACATTGAGAACAGGAAAACCATACAAAAGATCAATGAAAGTAAATGTTGGTTCTTCGAAAGAGTAAACAAAATCGACAAGCCTTTAGCCAGACTTACAAAACAAAAAAGGGAGAAGACCCAAATAAATCGGATAGTAAATGAAAGAGGAGATATCACAACAGACACTGCAGAAATTCAACATATCATGCAAGGCTTCTATGAACAACTATATGCCACCAAGCTAGAGAACCTGGAAGAAATGAATGATTTCCTAGATACCTACCAACTTCCAAAACTAAGTAAAGATGAAGTGGATAACATGAACAGGCCCATCACAGCTAATGAAATTGAAACAGTTATCAAAAATCTTCCCAAAAATAAAAGTCCTGGACCAGATGGTTTTACAAATGAATTCTACAAAACTTTCAAAGAAGAACTAATACCTCTACTTTTAAAAGTCTTCCAGAAGATTGAAGACACTGGAATACTCCCTGCCAGCTTCTATGAAGCCACCATCACCCTGATACCAAAAGCAGACAGGAACACAACCAAAAAAGAAAACTACAGACCAATATCTCTGATGAACATAGATGCAAAAATATTGAACAAAATTCTAGCCAACCGGATACAGCAGTATATCAAAAAGATTGTTCATCATGACCAAGTGGGGTTTATCCCAGGCATGCAAGGTTGGTTTAATATACGTAAATCAATCAATGTGATCCACCACATCAACAAAAGCAAGACCAAAAACCACATGGTCATATCAATAGATGCAGAGAAAGCCTTTGACAAAATACAACATCCCTTTATGATCAAAACACTACAAAAAATGGGAATAGATGGAAAATTCCTGAAGATAGTGGAGTCTATATATAGCAAACCTACAGCCAACATCATACTCAATGGTGAAAAACTAGAAGCATTTCCCCTCAGATCAGGTACTAGACAGGGCTGCCCACTATCACCATTACTATTCAACATAGTGTTGGAAGTTCTTGCCATAGCAATCAGGCAGGAGCAAGGAATTAAAGGCATACAGATTGGAAGAGAAGAAGTCAAACTCTCCTTATTTGCAGATGACATGATAGTATACATGGAAAAACCTAAGGAATCCAGCAAGAAGCTTTTGGAAATCATCAGGCAATACAGTAATGTGTCAGGCTATAAAATTAACATTCAAAAGTCAGTGGCGACTTCCAGAGGCAGAGCTACGAGCAGCAGATCGCTTTCTCTCCTCTCCTCTCCTCTCCCGGATCAACTAGGAATACCAAAGGAGACCACCCGGACCGAAAACAAGACAGGACTAGAATGACCACAGGAACCCAGTAAATCACCCGT
The DNA here is from genome assembly GCF_950295315.1 of Erinaceus europaeus. Lineage (NCBI taxonomy): Eukaryota > Metazoa > Chordata > Mammalia > Eulipotyphla > Erinaceidae > Erinaceus > Erinaceus europaeus. The sequence goes on from NC_080164.1 coordinate 72,765,251, forward strand.
GAGTACAAACACGCGTGGCTGGTGATAGAGAGGAGAGAGGGGCCTAAGGAGAGATTAAGTGACTGCTAACAGTTCAACAGTTTGTCAGTGGAGACACCACCTCCAGTCTGCTCCACCAACAAGGGGACAGCTGAAGGGAGGAAAGGACTCCCCAGAGACTCACCAAGTACAACTCTGAGTCTCCATTGCTACTACCCTCAGAATCTGGAGCAGCAACAGGGAGGGACACCAGGGGACAGAGATCTAACCGGGAAAACTCAGGAGAAGACCTATACCTTGGTGGCATAGCTGAAGGGCTGTGAAAGTCTCTTTGCATAACCACTGGATTATCTCTGCCACACCCTGCTTTATCTCTTGGTCAGGAGTCATTGATTAAGCCAAGAAGCCTATTGATAGTTTAAAAGCCCTCAGGCTACCATAGCCTACAGGGGAAAAAAAAAAGGCTTTTACACCACTGAACTCCAACTCAGGGATTGAAAAACCTCTTAACTTATATAAAATGGTTAAAACAACAAGAAAAAATAATGGAGACTCGAACCAGGACAAGAGCCCAGCTAAAAGTCCTCCAGAGGGCAAAGCACAAAACAACGAGTTCAACATCCAAACATTAGCTAAGGAAATAATAACAGGAGTGAGTAAAGAATTTGAAAAAATTGTAATCAGAACTGCAGGAACAACAAATGAGAATATGGAAGAAAATTCTAATTATCTCATGGTTATTAGAGAGCTGAAAGCTGAAATTGCTAAGCTAAGAAGGCAACTAGCTGAACAAGCTAAAACAGTATCAGAGCAGGGCAACAAAATAGATGAACTCCAGAAAGCAGTAGAGGGCAGAGAGAATAGAATCAATGAGGCTGAAGACAGAATTAGCAAGATTGAGGATGAATTAGAGACAACTAAAGAAGAAGTAAGAGATCTCAAAAAGAGATTAAGAGATGCTGAAAACAACAACAGAGTCCTATGGGATGACTTCAAAAGAAACAATATACGCATTATTGGCTTACCAGAGGAAGAAAGAGAAGGGGAGGAAGAAAGCATTCTCCAGGGCATAATAGCTGAAAATTTCTCTAGTCTAGACAACACCAAAGACATAAAGATTCAAGAAGCCCAGAGGGTCCCAAACAGAATTAACCCAGACCTAAAGACACCAAGACATGTCATACTTAGACTGGAAAGGAATAAGGATAAAGAAAGGATCCTCAAGGCTGCAAGAGAAAAACAGAGTCACCTACAAAGGAAAACCCATAAGATTAGCAGCAGACTTCTCCATACAAACACTACAGGCCAGAAGAGAATGGCAAGATATCTATCGAGTGCTCAATGAGAAAGGCTTTCAGCCAAGAATACTATATCCTGCTAGACTGTCATTCAGACTAGATGGAAGCATCAAAACCTTCTCAGACAAGCAACAGTTGAAGGAAGCAACCGTCACCAAGCCTGCCTTGAAAGAAGTTCTGAAAGGTTTCCTATAATCAACCAGACCACCACAAATAGAACATATATCAAAACACTCTAAAACTCTACAAGAATGGCGTTAAAATATCTTCAATCTTTGATATCAATAAATGTCAATGGCCTGAATTCACCTATTAAAAGACACAGAGTAGGAAGATGGATCAGAAAACACAACCCAGCAATATGTTGTCTACAGGAAACTCACCTAACGCAACAAGACAAACACAGACTTAAAGTGAAAGGATGGAAAACTATCATTCAAGCCAATGGCCCACAAAAAAGGGCAGGAACAGCTATTCTCATATCTGACATGATAGACTTTAAAATACATAAGATTAAAAAAGATAGGAATGGACACTACTTAATGCTCAGAGGATCAGTCAATCAAGAGGACTTAACAATTATTAATATCTATGCACCCAATGAGAAGCCATCTAAATACATCAAACTTCTACTGAAAGAGCTACAGCAATATATTAACAGTAACACAATCAGAGTAGGGGACTTCAACACCCCACTATCTCAACTTGACAGATCATCCAGGCAGAAAATCAGTAAAGACATAAGGGAGCTAAATGAAGAGATAGATAACCTAGAACTATTGGACATTTTCAGAGTCATTCAGAGCAAGTTGTGGTATATATACACAATGGAATACTACTCAGCTGTAAAAAATGGTGACTTCACCGTTTTCTGCCGATCTTGGATGGACCTTGAAAAAATCATGTTGAGTGAAATAAGTCAGAAACAGAAGGATGAATATGGGATGATCTCACTCTCAGGCCGAAGTTGAAAAACAAGATTAGAAAAGAAAACACAAGTCGAACCTGAAATGGAATTGGAGTATTACACCAAAGCAAAAGACTCTGGGGTGGGTGGGTGGGTGGGTGGGGAGAATACAGGTCCATGAAAAATGATGAATGAAATAGTGGGGGTTTTATTGCTAAATGGGAATCTGGGGAATGTTATGCATGTAAAAAAAAAAAAAGAAGTAGAAACGCAAAGCAGAAATTGACTGAGTTTGGAGTATGGCACCAAAGTAAGAAAGCAGAAGTATACTAGAGTTTGCAGTGAGTACCTCCCTAATACTTCCTCTCCACTTTTCCAAGCTTTGGGTCCATGATTGCTCAACAATTTGTTTGGCTTTGTATGTTAACTCTCTTTTCAGTCACCAGGTTCCAGGTATCATCAGGATGCCGGCCAGACTTCCCTGGATTGAAGACACCACCAATGTGTCCTGGAGCTCAGCTTCCCCAGAGACCCATCCTACTAGGGAAAGAGAGAGGCAGACTGGGAGTATGGACCGACCAGTCAACGCCCATGTTCAGCGAGGAAGCAATTACAGAAGCCAGACCTTCTACCTTCTGCAACCCTCAATGACCCTGGGTCCATGCTCCCAGAGGGATAGAGAATGGGAAAGCTATTGGGGGAGGGGGTGGGATATGGAGATTGGGTGGTGGGAATTGTGTGGAGTTGTACCCCTATGGTTTTGTTAATTAATCCTTTCTTAAATAAAAAAAAAAAATGACTACATAAAAAAAAAAGGGGGGGAAGAATAGCCTCTAGGACCAGTGGATTAATAGTGCAGGCCCCAAGCCCCAACAATAACCTTGGAGGCAAAAAAAAAAAAAAGTAAAGTTAGGGAGCTGGATGCACCTGGTTGAGTGCACATGTTACAATGTGCAAGGACCCAGTTTCAAGCCCCCACTCCCCACCTACAGGGGGAAAGCTTCACAAGTGGTGAAGCAATGTTCAGGTGTCTCTCTGTCTCTCTCCCTCTCTATCACTTCCTTCCTCTCAATTTCTGGCTGTGTATATGAAAAATAAAAATAAAGATTAAAAAAAAGAAAGAAAGTAAAAGTAGGACCACTGACAAAGAGGGAGAAAATATATAGACATAGATATAGACAGATAGTTACAGAATCAGCCCATATCTGTGACCTTGGGAGAACTACTACAGTTTCAATGGAGGGGTTGGGGATACAGAACTCTGGAATTATACCCCTATTATCTTATAATTTTGTAAATCTATATATTACATCACTGATAAAAATAAATTTAAAATAGAATTAATTACTAGCTTATATAATGGCAAATGTAGGGGAGAAAATGGCCTCAGTTGAATAGTTCCAAATCAGTGACCTTTCTCCACCTTGTATCTTTCTTTATTTAAACATTTGGCTTTCTTTCTTCTAACTCTTCCACAGTACAATAGATTGTGTCTAGGACACAACCTTAGGTCCTCAGAAAGTCCTTGGGTCCTCAGAAAAGATAAACTCCTGGAGAATTCTGATGGACTCGTTAAGTCACTAGATATACATCACTTGCTTATCTCAGAGCTGATCATACTTATGCTACAGCATGCAGAACCCTGAAACTGTTATGCTAAGTTAAAGAAGATAGTCACAAAAAGACCATATATACATTTTCATTCATATTAGATGGCCCAAATACATAAATCTATAGAGATAAAAAGATTAGTGTGGGAGTCAGGCGGTAGCACAGCGGGTTAAGTGCATGTGGCTCGAAGCACAAGGACATAAAAAAAAAAAAAAAAAAGTCAGTGGCATTCCTCTATGCAAACACTAAGTTAGAAGAAATTGAAATCCAGAAATCAGTTCCTTTTTCTATAGCAACAAAAACAATAAAATATCTAGGAGTAAACCTAACCAAAGAAGTGAAAGACTTGTATACTGAAAATTATGAGTCACTACTCAAAGAAATTGAAAAAGACACAAAGAAGTGGAAAGATATTCCATGTTCATGGGTTGGAAGAATTAACATCATCAAAATGAATATATTACCCAGAGCCATCTACAAATTTAATGCTATCCCCATCAAGATCCCAAGCACATTTTTTAGGAGAATAGAAAAAATGCTACAAATGTTTATCTGGAACCAGAAAAGACCTAGAATTGCCAAAACGATCTTGAGAAAAAAGAACAGAACCGGAGGCATCACACTGCCAGATCTCAAACTGTATTATAGGGCCATTGTCATCAAAACTGCTTGGTACTGGAACATGAACAGACACACTGACCAGTGGAATAGAATTGAGAGCCCAGAAATGAGGCCCCACACGTATGGACATCTAATCTTTGACAAAGGGGCCCAGACTATTATATGGGGGAAGCAGAGTCTCTTCAACAAATGGTGTTGGAAACAAAGGGTTGAAACATGCAGAAGAATGAAACTGAATCACTGTATTTCACCAAATACAAAAGTAAATTCCAAGTGGATCAAGGACTTGGATGTTAGACCAGAAACTATCAGATACTTAGAGGAAAATATTGGAAGAACTTTTTTCCGCATAAATTTTAAAGACATTTTCAATGAAACGAATCCAGTTACAAGGAAGACTAAGGCAAGTATAAACCTATGGGACTACATCAAATTAAAAAGCTTCTTCACAGCAAAAGAAACCACTACCCAAATCAAGAGACCCCTCACAGAATGGGAGAAGATCTTTACATGCCATACATCAGATAAGAGTTTAATAACCAACATATATAAAGAGCTTGCCAGACTCAACAACAAGACAACAAATAACCCCATCCAAAAATGGGGGGAGGACTTGGACAGAATATTCACCACAGAAGAGATCCAAAAGGCCGAGAAACACATGAAAAAATGCTCCAAGTCTCTGATTGTCAGAGAAATGCAAATCAAGACAACAATGAGATATCACTTCACTCCTGTGAGAATGTCACACATCAGAAAAGGTAACAGCAGCAAATGCTGGAGAGGGTGTGGGGTCAAAGGAACCCTCCTGCACTGCTGGTGGGAATGTCAATTGGTCCAACCTCTGTGGAGAACAGTCTGGAGAACTCTCAGAAGGCTAGAAATGGACCTACCCTATGACCCTGCAATTCCTCTCCTGGGGATATATCCTAAGGAACCCAACACATCCATCCAAAAAGATCTGTGTACACATATGTTCTTGGCAGCACAATTTGTAATAGCCAAAACCTGGAAGCAACCCAGGTGTCCAACAACAGATGAGTGGCTGAGCAAGTTGTGGTCTATATACACAATGGAATACTACTCAGCTGTAAAAAAATGGTGACTTCACCGTTTTCAGCCGATCTTGGATCGACCTTGAAAAAATCATGTTGAGTGAAATAAATCAGAAACAGAAGGATGAATATGGGATGATCTCACTCTCAGGCCGAAGTTGAAAAACAAGATTAGAAAAGAAAACACAAGTCGAACCTGAAATGGAATTGGAGTATTACACCAAAGTAAAAGACTCTGGGGTGGGTGGGTGGGTGGGGAGAATACAGGTCCATGAAAAATGATGAATGAAATAGTGGGGGTTGTATTGTTAAATGGGAATCTGGGGAATGTTATGCATGTAAAAAAAAAAAAAGAAGAAGAAGTAGAAACGCAAAGCAGAAATTGACTGAGTTTGGAATATGGCACCAACGTAAGAAAGCAGAAGTACACTAGAGTTTGCAGTGAGTACCTCCCTAATACTTCCTCTCCACTTTTCCAAGCTTTGGGTCCATGATTGCTCAACAATTTGTTTGGCTTTGTATGTTAACTCTCTTTTCAGTCACCAGGTTCCAGGTGTCATCAGGATGCCGACCAGACTTCCCTGGATTGAAGACCCCACCAATATGTCCTGGAGCTCAGCTTCCCCAGAGACCCACCCTACTAGGGAAAGAGAGAGGCAGACTGGGAGTATGGACCGACCAGTCAACGCCCATGTTCAGCGGGGAAGCAATTACAGAAGCCAGACCTTCTACCTTCTGCAACCCACAATGACCCTGGGTCCATGCTCCCAGAGGGATAGAGAATGGGAAAGCTATAGGGGGAGGGGGTGGGATATGGAGATTGGGCGGTGGGAATTGTGTGGAGTTGTACCCCTCCTACCCTATGGTTTTGTTAATTAATCCTTTCTTAAATAAAAAAAAAATGGGGGGAGGACTTGGACAGAATATTCACCACAGAAGAGATCCAAAAGGCCGAGAAACACATGAAAAAATACTCCAAGTCTCTGATTGTCAGAGAAATGCAAATCAAGACAACAATGAGATATCACTTCACTCCTGTGAGAATGTCATACATCAGAAAAGGTAACAGCAGCAAATGCTGGAGAGGGTGTGGGGTCAAAGGAACCCTCCTGCACTGCTGGTGGGAATGTCAATTGGTCCAATCTCTGTGGAGAACAGTCTGGAGAACTCTCAGAAGGCTAGAAATGGACCTACCCTATGACCCTGCAATTCCCCTCCTGGGGATATATCCTAAGGAACCCAACACATCCATCCAAAAAGATCTGTGTACATATATGTTCTTGGCAGCACAATTTGTAATAGCCAAAACCTGGAAGCAACCCAGGTGTCCAACAACAGATGAGTGGCTGAGCAAGTTGTGGTCTATATACACAATGGAATACTACTCAGCTGTAAAAAATGGTGACTTCACCGTTTTCAGCCGATCTTGGATGGACCTTGAAAAAATCATGTTGAGTGAAATAAGTCAGAAACAGAAGGATGAGTATGGGATGATCTCACTCTCAGGCCGAAGTTGAAAAACAAGATTAGAAAAGAAAACACAAGTCGAACCTGAAATGGAATTGGAGTATTACACCAAAGTAAAAGACTCTGGGGTGGGTGGGTGGGTGGGGAGAATACAGGTCCATGAAAAATGATGAATGAAATAGTGGGGGTTGTATTGTTAAATGGGAATCTGGGGAATGTTATGCATGTACAAACTATTGTATTTACTGTTGAATGTAAAGCATTAATTCCCCAATAAAGAAATAAATTATTTAAAAAAAAAAGATGCTTACACTTGACTTGGTTGTATGCATATATGCCTAATAACTAGTGGAAGGAAGTGGCTCTCACATGTCATTCATTAGAACCTCATTGTGAGATGTATGCTGTCTGTGGCTCCATGTCCTCTCTTTTCTTTCATTACTAATGATGTAATGAAATTTATTTATTTCTTTTGCCTTCAGGGTTATTGCTGGGGTTCAGTACCTACACTATGTATCTACCGCTCCTAAAAGCCTTTTTCCCCATTTTTTGTTGCCGTTGTTATTGGATAGGACAGAGAGACATTAAGAGAGGAGAAGACAGAGAGGGTGAGAGAAAGACACTCGCAGACCTGCTTCACTGCTTGCTCCCCTGCAGGTGGGGAGCCAGGGACTGGAACTGGGATCCTCTCTGGTCCTTGCACTTTTTGCACCATGTGCACTTAACCTGTTGCACTATAGCCCAACCCCCATTAAGTTTATTTCTAAACTTTGGGACATAAATGAAACTGCTCCCTGGCATCCAGACAGCTCCTGTACAGTTTTGATATAGACTTTCATGCCTGAGACTTGGAGGTCCCAGGTTCAATCCCCAACACCACCATAAGCCAGAACTGAGCATTGCTCTGGTAAAAAAAAAAAAAATAAATAATACATATATACATGTGTGTGTGTGTGTGTGTGTGTGTGTGTGCGCGTGCAGAAATGAGAGAGAAAAAGAAAGAGAACCAGAGTAGCACATGGAACCTCATGCATGAGAGCCTGGTGCTCTACCTACTGTACAACCTCCTGGGTCACAGAAGTTTAGTCTTAATCCAATTAAGGAGGAACAGCAGATTCTTATTGGAGGACTGACTAGCACTACAAAAACGGTATCATCTGTTTTCCATCTATACCATGCCTCGGCCTCGCATGAGCTTAATGTGCAGCTTGGCGATACGAGAATCCGGCATGAAGCCCAGCCAGTCTATCTTGGCGTTACTCTCGATCACACTCTGTCATTTCACGAACATCTCATAAAAACTGCAGCAAAGGTGGGCGCGAGGAATAACATCATTGCAAGACTGGCCAGCTCCTCATGGGGCGCGAGCGCTTCCACACTATGATCATCATCTCTGGCATTATGCTATTCCACTGCAGAATACTGTGCCCCAGTATGGTTCCGTAGCCCCCATGTCCACTTGGTCGATTCCAAATTATATTCCTCCATGAGGATAATTTCTGGAACCATCTGTTCCACCCCGGTTCCATGGCTGCCAGTTCTTAGCAACATCGCCCCGCCAGATATTTGTCGGGATGCGGCATCATCTATGTTCATTTCCCACGTCTTCGGTCTTCGCTCGACTGGACCTGCCAATATAGGATATCTTCACCCACCCTGTCCAACGCTTGACGACTCGTCACCCAATCTGGTCCCCTACGCCTACACTGAACTTCTCTGTTCCAGACTCTTGGAAACAGAGTTGGCAGTCAGCTGAGGTAAAGAACACAGACCCCTGTAAGCATCAACCCGGCTTTGACCTAGCATGTTATGATTGGGTCCTCCTCAATCGCTATCCAACAGGCCATGGCCAGTGCGCTGCTATGTTCCATCGCTGGGGAGCCAGAGACAACCCGAACTGCCCCTGCGGCTACAGACAATGACCCACATAGTCAACGACTGCCACCTCTCCAGATTCAAAGGAGGTCTCAAAACTTTACATCAGGCTCAACCTGACGCTGTTGACTGGCTACGGAAGAAGGGCAAACGCTAGAAGAAGAAGAAGAATAGACACTAACAATTTGAATGCTAATTATTGGCAGTATGTTGGGTGAATGAGATGGGGGCGGACATCTCGCTAAGAAGCTCTATTGGGAGTCGGTCGGTAGTGCAGCGGGTTAAGCGCATGTGGCACAAAGCTCAAGGACCGGTGTAAGGATTTCGGTTCGAGCCCCCGGCTCCTCACCTGCAGGGGAGTCGCTTCACATGCGGTGAAGCATGCCTGCAGGTGTCTATCTTTCTCTCCCCCTCTCTGTCCTATCCAATAACAGCAACAACAACAACAACAATAATAATAACCACAACAATGATAAAACAACAAGGGCAACAAAAGGGGAAAAAATGGTCTCCAGGAGCAGTGGATTCGTGGTGCAGGCACAGAGCCCTGGCAATAGCCCTGGAGGCAAAAAAAAAAAAAAAGCTGCTATTATGATCCAGATGTGGAAGAGCAAGTGAAAATTAATTAAAAACAACCCTTTTGGTCCAAGGAGGTAACTTAGTATGTAGCGTGCATGCCTTCCATGTGTGACAGCTCCAGTTTGATCCCTGGTACTATGTGAGAGTACCAAGGACAGAGACAGGTGGAACTCCATAGATGGTACAGTCGTATTTTGGTGTTTTTTTTCTCTTTCATAAAAAAAGAGTACACAAGTGAAGTGACTCAGCAGCTCTGTGCATACGTGAGACCTTGAGTTCTATCCTCAGGTGCAGAGTTAAAAAAAATAAGTCCTGTGGCCTGGAGGTGACTCAGTGGATGAGGCATTGGGCTCTCAACCTTGAGGTCCTGATTTTGATCCCTAGCATTGTATTTGTCAGAGTAATGCTCTGATTCTCTCTCATCTTCCTCTCTCTGCTCTCTCTTGGAATTATATAAATAAATCTTTTCAAAATAATAATTCATCTTTACGTAGCCTAGGAGTGGATAAGGTGTTGGACTCTCAAGTGTGAAGTCTTAAGTTTGACCCCCAGTAATGCATACGCTAGAGTGATGCTCTAGTTCTCTGTGTCTAATAAATGAATAAATACACCTTTTAAAATGTCTTCGGGGGGCCGGAAAATGGCGCACCTGCCTGAGTGCACATGTTACAGTGCCAGTGCTCAAGGGCCCAGGTTCAAGCCCATGGTCCCCACCTGCAGGGGGAAAGCTTCATGAGTGTTGAAGCAGGGCTGCAGATGTCTCTCTGTCTATCACCCCCTTCCCTCTCAATTTCTCTCTGTCTCTACCCAATAAATAAATAAAGATAAAAAATTAAAATGTCTTCAGCTCCTGATCCTCACCTGCAGGAGGGAAAATTAAAGACTGGTGAAGCATCACTGCAGGTTTCTCTCTGTCCCTCTCTCTCTCCCCCTCTCCTGTCAATTTCTCAATGCCCCATCAAAACAAAATAAAATTTTCAAAAGAGAGGAAAAATAGCTCCAGGAGCAATAAATTCCTCGATTCCACATGCAGGCATCTGCCTCAGATAACCCTAGCGGCAATAAAAAAAAAGTGCTGAACTGAAAGGATAACATTGCAAAAAGTTTTCATGGTGGTAAATAGGAATGTTTATTGCAGAACATTCACTTATGAATCTAGTTGTTTAAGGACATGCTAAACATGGGTCCAAGAATTGAAGTATTACACCAAAGTAAAAGACTCTGGGGTGGGTGGGTGGGTAGGGAGAATACAGGTCCATGAAAAATGATGAATGAAATAGTGGGGGTTGTATTGCTAAATGGGAATCTGGGGAATGTTATGCATGTAAAAAAAAAAAAGAAGAAGTAGAAACGCAAAGCAGAAATTGACTGAGTTTGGAGTATGGCACCAAAGTAAGAAAGCAGAAGTATACTAGAGTTTGCAGTGAGTACCTCCCTAATACTTCCTCTCCACTTTTCCAAGCTTTGGGTCCATGATTGCTCAACAATTTGTTTGGCTTTGTATGTTAACTCTCTTTTCAGTCACCAGGTTCCAGGTGTCATCAGGATGCCAGCCAGACTTCCCTGGATTGAAGACACCACCAATGTGTCCTGGAGCTCAGCTTCCCCAGAGACCCATCCTACTAGGGAAAGAGAGAGGCAGACTGGGAGTATGGACCGACCAGTCAACGCCCATGTTCAGCGAGGAAGCAATTACAGAAGCCAGACCTTCTACCTTCTGCAACCCTCAATGACCCTGGGTCCATGCTCCCAGAGAGATAGAGAATGGGAAAGCTATTGGGGGAGGGGGTGGGTTATGGAGATTGGGCGGTGGGAATTGTGTGGAGTTGTACCCCTCCTACCCTATGGTTTTGTTAATTAATCCTTTCTTTAATTAAAAAAAAAAAAAAAAACATGGGTCCAAGAAATAGTTCACCCAGCAGTGTACAATTTACTATATTCAAGGAACCAGGCTTGAGCCCCAGCATGGGAGCACCAACGGAAGCTCACAAATGATAGGGTTTTTTTTTTTTTTTTTTTTTTTTTTGGTCAACATGAAGGTGGCTTTTTCAAATAGAGTGAGACAGGGAGGGAGTAGATAGCATAATGGTTTTGCAAAGAGACTCTCATGCCTGAGGCTCCAAAGTTCCAGGTTTAATCCCCTACCCCACCATAAACCAGAGCTGAGCAGTGCTTTGGTTTAAAAAAAAAAAAAATCAAATAGGGTGAGGCAAAGGGGCAGGGAGAGAGGGGAAAAAAACTGCAGCACTGAAGCTTCCTTGAGTTTGGAGAGTGGGGGCAGCAGGGAGGTGGCTGAGCTCATTTCAAAAAAAGTATATATATGGAGAGAGAGAGAAAAGAGAGGGTGGGGAGAAAGAGACCACAGCACCAAAGCTTCCTTCAATGTGGTGGTGGTGGGGATTGTGGGCTGGAACCTGGGTCAAGTGCACAGCGAAGCAGCGTAATAAATTCCGTAGTATAGCTCAAAAGTAACCAAAGAACTAGACCTGAGGCCACATGGAGGGCAAGGAGTTAGGTTTATTTTACATTAAGCAGTTACAGGCAGATTCCTACCAGACCTGCACAAGCTTGTCCCACAGCACGTAGCTTTTATCAGTTTCAAACTGAGCGCGGCACAAGCTGATTGGTTAGAAACAATGTCCATCAAGGTGCTGACAATAAAGATGAAAGCAGGTTGGCTACCATCAGAGCCCACCACTCAGATGCTGGAATGTAGAAGTGGGCGTCCACTAGGAGCCTATAGATTTTTCATTTCAGTAGCACTCTATCCAAGTGACCTATTTTTTGCCAGCCATTGTCTGAAATGTTTAAAAAGAATGAAAAATAAATGTCAAGTGTAATATAGTTAAATAAATAAAACTGTCTGGGCAACTGGTTGAGTACACGTTACCATGTGCAAGGATCTAGGTTCAAGCACCCTGTCCCCACCTGCAGGAGGGAAGCTTCAAGAGCAATGAAGCAGTGCTGCAGCTGTCCTTCTTTCTCTAGCCCCCTCTACCTCCCCTCGTCTCTCAGTTGCTCTCTGTCTTCAAATAAAATTTTTTTTACTGTATAAAATTTTAAAATATTTTTATTTATTTATTTATTTATGGGGGAATTAATGTTTTACATTCAACAGTAAATACAATAGTTTGTACATGCATAACATTCCACAGTTTCCCATATAACAATACAACCCCCACTAGGTCCTCTGTCATTCTTCTTGGATCTGTATTCTCCCCACCCACTCACCCCAGAGTCTTTTACTTTGGTGCACTAAGCCAATTCCAGTTCAGGTTCTACTTGTGTTTTCTTTTCTGATCTTGTTTTTCAACTTCGGCCTGAGAGTGAGATCATCCCATATTCATCCTTCTGTTTCTGACTTATTTCACTCAACACGATTTTTTCAAGGTCCATCCAAGATCGACTGAAAATGGGGAAATCACCATTTTTTATAGCTGAATATTCCATTGTATATATACACCACAACTTGCTCAGCCACTCATCTGTTGTTGGACACCTGGGTTGCTTCCAGGTTTTGGCTATTACAAATTGTGCTGTCAAGAACATATGTGTACACAGATCTTTTTGGATGGATGTGTTGGGTTCCTTTGGATATATCCCCAGGAGAGGAGTTGCAGGGTCATAGAGTAGGTCCATTTCTAGCCTTCTGAGAGTTCTCCAGACTGTTCTCCACAGAGGTTGGACCAACTGACATTCCTACCAGCAGTGTAGGAGGGTTCCTTTGACCCTACACCCTCTCCAGCATTTGCTGCTGTCACCTTTTCTGATGTATGACATTCTCACAGGAGTGAAGTGATATCTCATTGTTGTCTTTATTTGCATTTCTCTGACAACCAGAGTCTTGGAGCATTTTTTCATGTGTTTCTTGGCCTTTTGGATCTCTTCTGTGGGGAATATTCTGTCCATGTCCTCCCCCCATTTTTGGATGGGGTTATTTGTTGTCTTGTTGTTGAGATTTGCAAGTTCTTTATATATTCTGGTTATTAGCCTCTTGTCTGATGTATGAAATGTAAAAATCTTCTCCCATTCTGTGAGGGGTCTCTTGGTTTGGGTAGTGGTTTCTTTAGCTGTGCAGAAGCTTTTTTAATTTGATGTAGTCCCATAGGTTTATGATTGTCTTAGTCTTCTTTGTAATTGGATTCTTTTCATTGAAGGTGTCTTTAAAATTTATGCAGAAAAGAGTTCTGCCAATATTTTCCTCTAAGTATCTGATAATTTGTGGTCTAACATCCAAGTCCTTGATCCACTTGGAATTTACTTTTGTATTTGGTGAAATACAGTGGTTCAGTTTCATTCTTCTGCATGTTTTTTTTTAATAAATAATTTTTTAAAATTTTATTTATTTTATTTTTGAGAGAGATGCAGAGAGAGAAAGACACAGAGAGAAACACCAGAGCACTGCTCAGCTCTGGCTTATGGTGGTGCGGGGGATTGAACCTGGGACTTAGGAGCCTCAGGCATTAAGAGTCTGTTTGCATAACCATTATGCTGTCTCCCCCACCTCTTCTGCATGTTTTAACCCATTGTTTCCAACACCATTTGTTGAAGAGACTCTGCTTTCCCTTACTTAATAGTCTGGGCATCTTTGTCAAAGATTAGATGTCCTCAAAAAAAAATTTTTTTAAAGAAGTAAAACCATTTTAGAAAAATAGATTTCTTGGGATTCAGGTGTAGCGCAGAGGGTTAAGCGCATGTGGCGCAAAGCGCAGGACAGATGTAGGGATCTGGTTTGAGCCCTGTCTTCCCACCTGCAGGGGAGTCACTTCACAGGCGGTGAAGCAGGTCTGCAGGTGTCGCTCTTTCTCTCTCCTTCTCTGTCTTCCCCCTCTCCATTTCTCTGTCCTATCTAACAAGGATAACATCAATAACAACAATAATTAACTACAACAATAAAAAAACAAGGGCAACAAAAGAGAAATAAATAAATATTTAAAATTAGATTTCTTACACATTAGTTTTCTGGATTTAAAAATACATATTATTTTAATTAGAAGGAGAGAGAGAGAGAGAAAGAGAGAGAGAGAGAGAGAGAAGAGACCTGCAGCACTGCCCATCTTTGGATTATGGTGTTGCTTGGGACTGAACCTGGAATTTTAGAGTCTCAGGCATGAAAGTCTTTTTGCATGGTCATTATGCCATCTTCTCAGCACAATTTTCTGGATTTTTTCTGTTTCAGGTTAGTCAATTTAAATGCCTTTGCTTCTCTCCAGAGACAACAACCCTCACTCTGACATTTAAGATAGGCACCACCAGTTTGACTCAAGACTTCTTGAAGGTTAGCTTCCAAAGTTAACCAAATGACTTTCTTAGATTACTTGGCTTCAGTCACAATTCAGCTGTTCCATGAACTTCCCATCTTGAAGAACTCAGGGATCCTCCATCTGTTCATTTCCTGAAAGCAGAAGCTGAGTGAGGAAATTTATACCCATCATGGTTGAGCACACAGTATAGTGCTCAAGGACCGGAGTTCAAAGTCCCCGTTCCCACCTGCAGGGGGATAGCTTTGAGAGTGGTGAAGCAGGGTTGTGGGTGTCTCTCTGTCTTCCTCTTTATCTTCCCTTCTCCTCTCTCAACCTCTCTCTGTCTCTATCCAATAAATAAAGACAATTAAAAAACTTAAAAACAGTGGTCCCGGAGGTGGCGCAGTGGTTAAGGAACTAGACTCAAGCATGAGGGCCTGAGTTCAATCCCCGGCAGCACATGTACCAGAGTGATGTCTGACCCTTTCTCTCTCTCCTCCTATCTTTCTCATTAATAAAATTTAAAAAAAACTTAAAAACAAATAACTAAATGACAATTCCAAGTACTAACTTCTGAACTTATACTGAGAAATCAAGAAGCTGAGAGGGTTTGACTATTAGATGAAAAGTCCTTATGAAGACATTAGATGAGTAGATTTAATTTGAATAACCAACACAAGATATTTAGAGACACCCTCACATCTGGACATAATTGGCACATTATGAAATATCTTCATCTTTTTTTTTCTAGATTACAGACCTCTTTTTTAAAAAAAAAAAAAATATATATATATATATTTATTCCCTTTTGTTGCCCTTGTTGTTTTATTGTTGTTGTTGGATAAGAGAGAGAGAAATGGAGAGAGGAGGGGAAAACAGAGAAGGGGAGAGAAAGATAGACACCTGCAGACTTACTTCACTGCTTGTGAAGTGACTCCCCTGCAGGTGGGGAGCTTGGGGCTCGAACCGGGATCCTTAAGCTGCTCCTTGCGCTTTGAGTCACCTGCGCTTAACCCGCTGCACTACCACCTGTCTCCTGCAGACCTCTCTTTTTAGTTCTATCAAAACTATATGGCTGTATAACAATTAACTCTGCTAGATTACAGTTCATTGCAGTTTTCATTCCAAGGAGGAAATTCAGGAAACACCACAAATGCATATGGAGCACATTTCCTAATCATCTCCAAGGGAGAAAGCAACGAAAAAGAAAACTGAGCTGGGTGGTGGTGCACCTGATTGAGCGTACACGTTACAATGCACAAGGACCCGGGTTCAAGCCCCTGGTCCCCACCTGCAGGGGGAAAAGCTTTGTGAGTGGTAAAGCTTTGCAGGTGTCTATCTATCTCTCTGTCTTTATCTCCTTCTTCCCTCTTGATTTCTGGCTGTCTCTATTCAATAAATAAATAAAGATAATAATAAAAAAGGAAACTTTTTGGGTCAGGGTAGATATCATAATGGTTATGCAAAGAGACTCTGATGCCCAAGGTTCCAAATTCCTTGCACCACCATAAACCAGAGCTGAGTAGTGCTCTGGTAAAAAAAAAAAAAAAAAGAAACAAATAAGTAAGTAAAAAATTAAAAGCCTTTTATTGTGGCAACTCTCACATATACATAAAACCCAAGGGAATCCCCATGTACCAATAACCCAGTTTCAGTATTATCAATATCTACCCTCCCCCAGACACACATTTCCCCCAGAGTATTTTTTCTAAGTGGTATTTCATTGTTGTCTTCCCCCAGCGTGTTTTAAAGTAAGTCTTTAAGATCTTACCTCTAAATTCAGGTACTGTACCCTGTTTAGCAGACAACAAAAGCTGAATCCACAAGTAAAACACACTTTACTATGTGTAAGGACCTGGGTTCTATGCCCCCCCCCTTACAACAGCACCATGGACAGCACCAAGCAGAGACTCCTGAAGTGAAATTGTACTTTTGTCTCTCCCTCTTCTTCTCCCTCTCCCTCTCCTTTTCTTCCTCCTCCTCCTCCTCATTCTTCTGTCTCTCTCTCTCTCTCCCTCTGTCTCACATAAATGAAAATTAGGTGAGAGGGCAGGGGTAGATAGCATAATGGTTATGCAAAGAGACTCTCATGCCTGAGGCTCCAAAGTCTTAGTTCAACACACACCACCAGAAGCCAGAGCTGAATAGTGCTCAGGTTAAAACAAAAACAAAGACAAAAAAGAAAGAAAGAAAGAAAGGAAGGAAGAAAGAAAGAAAGAAAGAAAGGGAAAAAGAAAAAGAAAAGAAAAAAGAAAGAGAAAGAAAATTGGGTGAGAGAAACAGCTCAGCAATATCATATATCTGTGCGGTCCTGGGGTTCATTTCTAAACACCACATTAATAAATTACCACAGAAAAAATACTTGGCTTGTTAACATTAGAGTTATGATCTCCTCTATTTCAGTCTGCTTGGTAAGCTGGATGTGCAGAGAGGTGGAGGTGGGTTATTTGTGACTTTAGGACTAAAGATGGACTCAACACTGATCCCTGAGGAGGGAGAAGTGGTCTACCTGGCCTTGGGAGGTGAGCGGATGTTAGAGCTTGCTCTGGGACTTGGGTTTGGGTTGGAGGTAGATTGGTAAGGTTTAGAAATGAAGGGGGTGGGGCAAGCAGCATAATGCTTATGTAAATAAACTCTCATGCCTGAAGCTTGGAGGTCCTGGGTTCAGTCATCCAACCACCATAAGCCAGAGCTAAGTAGTGCAAGCACTCTGGTAAAAAAAAAAAAAAAAAAGGGGGGGGGACACCAAAGTAAAAGACTCTGGGGTGGGTGGGTGGGGAGAATACAGGTCCAAGAAGGATGACAACCTGGTGGGGGTTGTATTTTTATATGGGAAACTGGGGAGTGATATGCATGTACACACTATTGTATTTACTGTTGAATGTAAAACATTAATTCCCCAATAAAAAAAGTTTTTTTAAAAAAGGAAATAGTTTACAAAAGAAAAAAAAGGGAGGGGGAGGAGAAGAGCAGAAAAGTAGTGCTCTGGTTTAAAAAAAGAAGTGCAGGTTGTATTGTTATGTGTAAATGCTTTATGCATGTACAGACTATTGTATTTCACTTCTTCTTCTACCTGTATTTCACTGTAGACTATAAACCATTAATCCCCCAATAAAGAAGTAAAAGCAAAATTTAAAAAGATGAGAAGAAGGAAGAGGAGGAGAAGGGGAAGAAAGAAGAAAAGTAAGAAGCTAGAGAAAAAGCAGCCAAAACTGGGAGCTTGGAGCTGAGCTGAGTTGAATAGAGAACACGTGAAAAATGAACCAGAAAAAGGAGAAACACTGGAGGTGGGGAGTAGCAGTTGCATGAACATTTCTTTTCTATCTGTTCTTGTCTCTAAGGTAATAGAACCCCATTTTCATTCCAAAAGAAAAAAGAAAAATGGAATGAAGTAGAGCCTATATATTACCATATGCTTGAGAAGGTCTGGGTCAGAGTCAGCAGTATATGGAACCATGCTGTGGTGTCTCTATTTCTCTCTGTGTTACTCCCTTTGTGTCTCTCTTTTTTAAAAGGTCAGCTTTCTTTTTATTTTTTAAAAATCTTTTCTTTATGGGGGCTGGGCGGTAGCGCAGTGGGTTAAGCACAGGTGGCACAAAGCACAAGGATCGGAATAAGGATCTTGGTTGGAACCCCCAGCTCCCCACCTGCAGGGCGGTCGCTTGGCAAGTGATGAAGCAGGTCTGCAGCTGTCTGTCTTTTTCTCCTCCTCTATGTCTTCCCCTCCTCTCTCCATTTCTCTCTGTCCTATCTAACAACAACAGTTATAAAAACAATAACAACCACAACAAGGGCAACAAAATGGGAAAAAATAGCTTCCAGGAGCAGTGGGTTTGTAGTACTGGCACCAAGCCCCAATGATAACCTGGAGGTTAAAACAAAACAAAACAAAACAAAAAATTTGTATTTATTTACTATTGACTAGAGATAGAGAGAAATTGAGAGGGGAGAAGGAGATATAGAGGAGAAGCGATACAGAGACATTTGCAGCCCTGTTTCACCACTCATGAAGTTTCCTCCCCTGCAAATGGAGACCAGGGACTTGAACCCAGGTCCTTGCACACTGTAATGTGTGTGTGTGTGCTTAACCAGGTGCACCACCACCTGGCCCTGCTCCCTCTTTGTCTCTATCTTAAAAGAAAAAAAGGGGGAGGGGAGCTGGGCAGTAGCGCAGTGGGTTAAGCGCATGTGGCGCAAAGTGCAGGGACCAGCATTAAGATCCTGGTTCGAGCCCCCGGCTCCCTCCCTGAAGGGGAGTCGCTTCACAGGCAGTGAAGCAGGTCTGCAGGTGTCTGTCTTTCTCTCCCCCTCTCTATCTTTCCCACCTCTCTTCATTTCTCTCTGTCCTATCCAACAACAACAATAATAACTACAACAATAAAGCAACCAAGGCAACAAAAGGGAATAAATAAATATGTTTTAAAAAAAATAAAAAGAAAAAAGGGGGACAGAGACTATCTCACCTGATGGAGCACACATTTTGCTGTGCATGAAGAGTCAAGTTCAAGTACCTGGTCACCACATGGGAGCACCTGCATGGGGGAGGCTCCATAAACAGTGGAACAGTGCTGTGGTTTCTCTCCTCTCTTGACTATCTCTGTTTGGAAAAAAAAAGAGTCCATGGAGAGTAGTGGAATCACGCAAGTGCTGAGCCCCACCAATGAAACTGGTAGAAAAGAAAGAAAAGATGAAGAGTGGGAGGGAGAGAAAAGGATGAGGCCAGAAAGCTGCTTTGGGGCTTCTTGTCATGGGGTGTAGGGACATCAGGCTTTAAGGACCGCCTAAGTGTTTGTGCGCAGGCGCGCCTCAGCGAAGGCAGCCACCTGACTAAGGACCTCCTAAGTGAAGGCACTTGTTTGGCTTTGAAGACCGGAATAGAGGAATCACCCAGACTGTTCAAAACATGATATGTAAATGTCCCCTGCAACAGTCCCCACTCCAGACATGCAACCTTACATCATGTTTATATGCAAGGCTGTTGGAAAGGAGTGTGAAGGTTTGTTTTTGTTTTGTTTCGTTTATTTTTGCCACCAGAGTTATTGCTGGGGCTCAGTGCCTTCATGGGATGCATTGGATCGACCTTCTCGTGGTGCATCCCATGAGTACCCATTCATTGGGGAAACTGACGATCCTTCCTAGCCGACTGAATCCACATGGATCCCAGTCACTTTCAAAGCCAGCAACAAGCAGCTCCTGACAGCTTTCAACCTGACGCTGTTGACTGGCTATGGAAGAAGGGCAAATGCTAGAAGAAGAAGTGCCTTCATGAGGAATCCATCACTCCTGGCAGTCATATCCTCTCCCCCCTTTTTTTTCTGCCTTTCTTTTATTTGATAGGACAGAGAGACATTGAGAGTGGAGAATTAGATAGAAAAGGAGAAAAACATCTGTAGCACTGCCTCACCACTCATGAAGTAGGTGGGGACTGTAGGCTTGAACCTAGGTCCTTGCACATATGCAATCAATTGGGCATGCTACCATCTGGCCCTAGGAACATGACTGACTAGTCCTCCTCCTCAGTACCTGCACAGTGTTGAGGGTCACCTGAACCCTATGTGTCAGCATAATAGCAATCAAGGAATTCTGCCCACTTTTTGTGTCCTCCTCATATACTTTTGCGTTCTGAGAAGTGCCTAGCTTCCAAGAACTATCCTGCTCTAGAATCTTCCAAGGTAAGACTCACTCTTACTTTTTTTCTTTTTTTAGAACTGGGACTCTTGCATGGATAATTTCATGACTTCTGGATGCTTTTTTTTTTTTTTTTAAAGATTTTATTTATTTATGAGAAAGATAGGAGAGAGAAAGATCCAGACATCACTCTGGTGCATGTGCTGCCGGGGATCGAACTTGGGACCTCATGCTTGAGAGACCAAAGCTTTATCACTGCACCACCTCCCAGACCACTTGGATGCTTTTTCATTGAGATAAAGACACTGGAAAAGAGACAGAGATAAAGGGAGAGATACTATAGTACCAGAGATTCCTCCAGTGCCATAGTGTGTCCTATAAGTTGCTTGTTGTGGCTCAACCCTGTGCCTCTTACACGTGCCCAACCTTGTGAGTGATCTCTCTGGCCTTCACTTGCACTTCTCCTCTGTGACTCAGTCCCCATTCTTCCTCATGATGATTCTCTTGTTTATCAACTTGCCAAAACCCAGGCTGGCCCAGGAGATGGTACAATGTATGAGGCCCTGAATTCAGTACCTAGCACCACATAAACAGAGTAATATTCTGGTTGTAACAAATAACAAATCTCTCTCTCTCTTTCTCTGAGAGAGGCAGGAGATAGAAAGAGTGAAAGAGACCACAGCACCAGAGCTTCCTTCAATGTAGTGAAGGCCAGCTTGAACCTGTGCAAAGCAGCACACTATCCAAGTGAGCTATTTTCCCAGCCCAAAGAAATCTTTAAAAAAATAAAATAAAATTAGTGGCCTAAGAAATGGTGCCATGGGTAAAGCTTGAAGGTTTGATACATGAGGGTCCAAGTTAGATCCCCAGAATTGCATATACCAGAGTGATGCTCTGGTTCTGTCCCCCTTTCTCTCTACTATGAATAAATTTAAAAAATTAATTAAAAATTAATTAAAATAAAACCCCAAGCTCCCTTTTTCTTTGGTGTATTTTTTTTTAAATTTTTTATTTAAGAAAGGATTAATGAACAAAAACATAAGGTAGGAGGGGTACAACTCCACACAATTCCCACCACCCAATCCCCATAACCCACCCCCTGGTGTATTTTTTTTTTTCCTTCCCCCTCTAGGGTTCTCATTGGGGCTTGGTGCCGACACTATGAATCCACTGCTACTGGTGACCATTTTTCCATTTTATTGGACAGGACAGAGAGAAATTGAGAGGGGAGGGGGAGATAAGATAGACACCTGCAGACCTGCTTCACCACTTGTGAAGCCTCCCCATCCAGGTGGGGAGTCAGGGGCTTGAACCAGGATCCTTGGGTGGGTCCTTGCACTTAGTACTAAGTGTGCTTAACTGGGTGTATTACCGCTTGGCTCCCTTTTGGTGTGCTCTTTAGTAGTGGACATTCTCCCTTTTGCAATAAATTATCTGATTCATTGTTCTATTCATCTTTTTTTTCACACTCTATTTATTTATTTGATAGACAGAGAGAAATTGAGAGAGGAAAGGAAGATAGTGAGGGAGAAAGAAACACCTGCAGCATTGCTTCACCACTCATGAATTTGCAGGTGGGGACCAGGGGCTTGAATCCGGGTCCTTGTACATTGCAATGTGTGCACTCAACCATGTATGCCACTGCTCAGCTCCATAGTCTCCTCCTCCTTTTTAAAAAAATTTTTTATATTTATTTATTTATTTATTTTCCCTTTTGTTTTTCATTGTTGTTGTAGTTATTGTTGCTATTATTGATGTCGTCATTGTTAGGACAGAGAGAAATGGAGAGAGGAGGGGAAGACAGAGAGGGGGAGAGAAAGATAGACAACTGTAGACCTGCTTCACCACCTGTGAAGTGACTCCCCTACAGGTGGGGAGCCGGGGGCTCGAACCAGGATCCTTACACTGGTCCTTGAACTTTGCACCACATGCGCTTAACCTGCTGTGCTACCACCCGAGACTCCCCTTCTTCTTTTTAACAGAGCACTACTTAGCTTTGGTTTATGGTGGTGTGGGGGATTGAACCTGGGACTTTGGAGCCTCAGGTACAAGAGTCACCTTGCATAACCATTATGGTATCTACCCCCACCCTGTATTCTCTTTTTTATTCCTCCTTTCTTCATTGTAGTGGATTTTACAGGTGAAATCTACCTAGACAATCTATCAAAAACACAACGGTCAGGTCACACAACATGAATGCAACTAATGTAAGAGACATACCATAGGGAATAATTTTACTCAAAAGAGAGGAGCAGTGGTCCAGGAGGTGGTGCGGTGGATGAGGCTTTGGGCTCTCAAGCATGAGGTCCCAAGTTTAATCCCCGGCAGCACATGTACCAGAGTGATGTCTGGTTCTTTCTCTCTCTCCTATCATTTCTCATGAATAAATAAATAAAATCTTTAAAAAAAAAAAAGAGGAGAAACTGGGAAAATAGCTCAACTGGTAGAGAATTTACTTTCATGTCTGAGGTTCCTGACTTAACCCCTTCTACTGCATTGCTCTGGTGTACCCCCCTCCACACCTCTCCCCTCTTTGCCTCATGTGAAATTCTTTAATATGTAACAAAATAAATCTTAAAAAAATAACTAGAGAGGACTGGAGAGAGAGTTCTCGAGGTAAGGTAAGTGTCTTGACATATGTACTTCACACCAGGGGAATCAACTAGAACCCCTACTATGTGCTGAGTGATAGTTTAGGGGGTGGGAAAGTGGGTGGCACCTGTCATGGGAAATGAGTAAGACATGCTTCCTGTGGTTCAACTGCTCCCAGCCTTGTTGGGCAGACAAACACATAATCTACTAATTGAACTATGTAATGTAGGGTGACACACATTGGAGTTGACATGTATAAAGGTTGAACTGAGTCAGGCTATAAACGGCCTTGAATGCTACACTAAGAAGTTTGGATTTTACCCTATGGTAATTGGAAACTGAGAATAATTTTAAAGCCATGACTAGATTAGTTGTAATTCCTATTGTTTTATCACCAAATATCTATTTTGTGTGGAGTGTATAAATGATTAGTAGCTGTGAAAGCTTTCATTAAAAAAAAAAAATTGATCTCCAAACTGCCAATGCCCATGTCCAGCAGAAAAGCAAGATCTTCAACCTTCTGCACCTCATAATGATCCTGGGTCCATACTCCCAGATGGATAAAGAACAGGAAAGCTTCCATTGGAAGGCATGGGCTGCAGAACTCTGATGATGGGAACTGTGTGGAATTGTACCCCTCTTTTCCAATGGACTTGTCAATCATAATTATTTATTTTTTAGTTTTTCCTTTATTGGGGGATTAATGTTTTACATTTGTCAGTGAATACAGTAGTTTGTACATGCATAACATTTCTCAGTTTTCCACATAACAATACAACCCCCACTAGGTCTTTTGTCATCCTTTCCAGGACCAGTTGATCATAATTAAATCAATAAAAAACTGATCCCCTGGGAAACAGGCTCATATTCATTTTTTTCTTTATAAATATGTAAATATGAGAAAGCGAAGAAAGGAGGGAGAAAGAGAAAGAGAGAGAGAGAGAGAGAAAGAGAAAGAGAGAGAGACAGACAGACTACTTTTGTTAAGTCTATTGGGATGAAGTCAGATGGTGGTTTACCCAATAGAGAACATATGTTATCATGAACAAGGACCCAGGTTCGAGCTCCTGGTCCCCACCTGCAGGAGGGAAGCTTCACAAGTGGTAAAGGAGTACTACCGTTGTCTTTCCTTCTCTCTGTCTTTCACTTCTCAAAACAACAACAACAACAAAAAAAAAAAACCCACTATGAACAGTGATCATTATCTTAGGTACAAGGCCTTAGCAATAACTCTAGTGGTGATGGTAGGGAGTCTACTGGGAGACAGAGAAAGATTTCCGGCAAGTCTCAGATATATCTCTGTAAGGTCTATATCTGGGATCTGGAGAGATAACTCAACATGTTAGAGCACAGGATTTCCATGCCAGTGGCCACAGAAGCACCAGGTTCAATACTTGGCACTACAATAAACCAGAGTCAAGCAGTGCTCTGATAAAAGCAAGCTTTACCAAGATGGACTCAGCTCTGACACTCAGGAGATAGCATGGTTAGGTGGCTTGGGTCTCTTAGATGGCCATGTAGACACTGGTGACCAGAATATTAGTCAGGACAAAAGTTCCTATGGTTTGGGAAACAAAGGAAGGAATGGCGGGCATGTGGTGTGATGGCTTTGAGAAATAATTAAAATAGGCGAGGAAAAGAAAGGAAGTTGGAATAACTTCCATGTGTTTTGGCTTCTAGACCTGGGTGTATTACTGTGCCTCCCAAGTGAACAATTTGTCTCATTTTATCTCTCTCTTGGTATCTCTTAGTTATTTATTTAACATATAGGGGAGGGTTCCAGCTACTCCAATATTCCAGCATATATAGTGCCAGGGACCAAGCCCTGACCCTCGTGCTTCAACTTCTGCTTTGCTGAGCCATCTCCCTTGGCTGCTCTGTTCCATTAAAAATGGGAAGGAGGAAGAGGAGGAGGAGAAGAAGCAGATGAAAAGGAAAAGGAAGAGGAAGAGGAAGGAGAAGGAGAAGGAGAAGAGACAATATTTATTAAGTAGAAAGAGATAACACCAGAACATCACTCTGGCATGTTCAATGTTGGGTATTGAATTTGGGACCTTATGGTTTTAAGTTCAATGCTATAGCCATTGTGTGACCTTCTAGGACACCTGTTCCCTTTCTTTCTTTCTTTCTCTCTCTCTCTCTCTCTTTCTTTCTTTCTTTTTTCTCTAGGGTTATTGCTGGGGCTCGGTGCCTGCACTACAAATCCACTGCTCCTGGAGGTCATTTTTTCCCATTTTGTTGCCCTTGTTGTTGTTGTTATTATTATTGTTATTGTTACCATTGATGTTGTTATTGTTGGATAGGACAGAGAGAAATCAAGAGAGGACAGGAGACAGAGAACTGGAGAGAAAGATAGACACCTGGAGACCTGCTTCACTGCTTGTGAAGAGACCTCCCCTGCAGGTGGGGAGCCGGGGCTTGAACCAGGATTCTTATGCTGGTCCTTGTGCGCCATGTGCGCTTACTCTGCTGTGCTACTGCCCAACCCCCAATCTTTCATTCTTTTAAAAATATTTTTATTTGTTTCATTTTAATGATATATATATATGGAGAGAGAGGGGGGGGGGAGAGAGAAAGAGAAAGACACAGAAAGGCCAGAGCACTGCTTTGCTCTGGAGATTGAAGCTAGGACCTCAGAATCTCAGGCATGAGAGTCCTTAACATAATCATGATGCTGTCTCACCAACCATCCATCTTTTTTCCCCTCCATTTCTTAAAGGACTCAATGAAATCTTCCAGTAAGTACCTTCTTCTCCTTCATGGATTATTTAGAAGTGAATTGCTTATTTATATTTTTAACTTTTTTGAAATTTATTTATAAAATAAAAATAGAAAATATCAACAAATCATAGGATAAGAGGGATAAAATTCCACACATTTCCCATCACCAGAGTTTCCCTCCACTGGAAGCTTTCCTATTCTTTATCTTTCTTGGAGGAGTATGGACCCAGGATCATTGTGGGGTGCAGAAAGTGGAAGGTCTGGCTTCTGTAATTGCTTCCCTGCTGAACATGGGTCTTGGCAGGTCAATCCATACTCCCAGCCTGTCTCTCTCTTTCCCTCGTGGGGCAGGACTCCAGAGAGATGGGGTTCTAGGGTACATTGGTGAGGTCATCTGCCCAAGGAAGTCAGATTGGCATCAAGGTAGCATTTGCAACTTTGTGTCTGAAAAAGCGCTAAGATATAAAGCAGAACAAATTGTTTAATAATCTGGAATCTAAAGGCAAGAATATAGCAGATGAGATTTGGGGTCTCCATTTTGGAAAAGGCTAGTAGGTCTATTTTAGGTATATTCCAAGGGGCCCATGACTTTACTAATTTTTGCCTAAGCTGACATGCAGCTAACATGCAGGTGGGCCAAAGGTATTATCTGGGGAGATGATGGATATGGTGGCAGGGTTGGAAAAAGGGCTAGAAAGCTGGATCAAGGAAGAGAGTAGCTCCCAAATCTGAGATAAGTATATAAATAGCATTAACTGTAAACCCCATTGATTTGATCTGGGGCCTATATTCAGTGTAGGAGCCTATGTAACCTCTGCATCCCTGTAGGTCTGAGCTTGATTTCTGTTGTCATAGCTAGGAAAGTTCTAGGCTGCACCCATTGCCAGACCCATCTTCTTCGAGTGGTAGAGGATTTTGGCCCAACCTCCCTTCTGAGATGGGGCAGTCCCTACCATTGTTGATCCACAATGAGGGTATATTATTATTATTATTATTATTGCTACTAAGGTTATCGGTGAAGCTAGGTGCCTGCACAACAAATTTACCATTCCTGTGCATGTATTTTTTTCTTTTAAAGAGAGGCACCTGCAGACCTGCCCCATGGCTTGTGAAGATGCAGGGTCTTTTTTTTTTTATATTTATTTATTTATTCCCTTTTGTTGCCCTTGTTTTATTCTTGTAGCTATTATTGTTGTTGTTATTATTGAAGTTGTTGTTGGGAAGGACAGAGAGAAATGGAGAGAGGAGGGGAAGACAGAGAGGGGGAGAAAAAGATAAACACCTGCAGACCTGCTTCACCACTTGTGAAGTGACTCTCCTGCAGGTGGGGAGCTAGGGGCTCGAACAGGGAACCTTATGCCCGTCCTTGTGCTTTGTGCCACCTGCCCTTAAGCTGCTGCGCTACCGCCCGACTCCCTGTGCACATTTTTTTGTTACTTTCTTTTATGTTGCTAGGACAGAGAGAAACTGAGAGAGAAGGAGAAACATCTGCAATTCTGATTCACCATTCATGAAACCTCCTCATTGCAGGTAGGAAATAGAGGCTTGAATCCTGTTCTTTGCATATGACAATGTGTGTGCTCAACTGGGTGAGCCTGGATTCTGAAGCAGATTGTTTATTTTCCAAGCATTTGGAGATTTTTCAGCAATTTTTCTTTTACCAAATTCTAGTCTAATTTTCTGACAGAATATCCTTTGTGTACTTTCAATTATTATTATTATTAATAAATGCCGCATGAGCCTCAAATGTATGATTCTATCACTCCTGAGTCACTCTTTCATTCTGATAAAAACAGAGACACCAAAGAATAGGTGTTCCAGTGCCATAGACCTCCCATGTGGTACCAGGGAGTTCAAATCTGGGGACCTGGCCCTGTTATGACAAAGCAGGCACCCTACCCATTGAGCTATCTCACTGGCCTTCAATTCTTTTAATATTTTATGTATTTATTTTGGCCAGAGCACTGCTCACCTCTGATTTATGGTGGTGCTGAGGGCTGAACCTGAGACCTTGGAGCCTCAGACATAAGAGTCCTTTTGCATAACTATTATGCTATCTTACCACCCACCTTTGGTTCTTTTAAATGTGTGTAGGTTTAACTTTTTTTGTGTGGGGGGAGGGGGGCATCAGACTAGTTAATTGTTTTATAGGTACTTGAAGAGAGTGTGTTGGGTGTAGTTTCTAGAAATGTCATCAGAGTAACTTAATAGTGCTATTCAAGTCATAATGATATGATTTTATAATGATAGTGCTGTTCAAGTCTTAGACAAATGAGACAATTCTGATAATTTCCAGATACTTTAACTGTGGATTTGTTCATTTCTCCGTTTAGTTCTCCCGCCTCCCCTCAGACTTATTGCCGTGCCACAAGTATCAGAGTTTGTTGCATAAACCGCTACTCTATTCCCGCCTCTTTCCGTTCAGTTCTAAATCCTCCAGGGATCGACAGCGCTGCACAAATAGGGCAGACCAGACAGAACATCTTATCTCTTTAAATTTACTCTAGAACGTGGAAAAAAAATGGAAATCACTACCTATCCCAGCAGGCTTAGTGGAACTCAGGACAAATGCAAATAAGTTCAACCATTCGGCCACACCCATTTCCTGGGTTGGCAAGGCAATTGATACCTAGACCAACCAATCGACGACATGCTCACCTGCAGAAGGGGGCAGGACTTGACGAGAACCAATGGACAGCGGATCAGAGGGCTCTATGCGTCAATCGTTGGCGAGACTGGGCGGGCTTTGTTGAAGGACCGGTGGTGGGAAAGATGGCGGCGGTTCTGGGATCCTCTGGGTGGTGGCGGCGGTGGTGGTGGCGGGGTTTGTTGACCCGGGATGGGTCCAGGATGTTGCTCCTTCTCCTTTTGTTGGGTTCTGGGCAGGGGCCATGGCAAGTCGGGGCGGGTCAAACGTTCGAGTACTTGAAACGGGAGCATTCGCTGTCGAAGCCCTATCAGGGTGAGGCGCCTGGGGCGAAGTGGTCGTGCTTGGGGAGGGTTTTGGGACTTTAGATCATCGGCAGAATCGGGGGGGCTGCAAAGGGCCCCTAGCCTTGAAACTGCCACCGGTCGGTGGGGAGCCTGTAAAATCCCACGGGTTTGGGAAGCCGGGGGTCGGCAGGGTAGGGGGTCATACTTCCCGACACCCTCACCTTGCCTTAGCTCTGGAAGTTTCCAGCAGGTTGAGCGGGGACATTGGTTGCCACTGAAGCTAGGCCTGGTAAAATGCATAGGAGGAACGTGGGAAGGGGAGAGAACTGAGAATGGTGTGGAATGATTAAGGTTTCAAGCTATGAACCGGTTTCAGGATGGAACTGTCAATGTGCTAAGGATAAATTAGGAGGAAGAACTGTGGTTCTTGGCAGGACTGAAAACGAAGATGAGATTCTGTTGCCCCTTAAAACATCTGTTCTTCCAGGAATCCTACCGATGAAAGAAAACCAGTTAGTTTTGCTGTTTAGGGTTCATAGGTCCCTAAGCACAGACAATGTATTTATTTAGCTACCAGCGCAGGTGATTTAACCATCTCAGGTCTCTTATTCTCCTGGGCGCTCCCCCCCACCCGTGTGTGTGTGTGTGTGTGTGTGTGTGTGTGTGTGTGTGTGTGTGTGTGTGTGGTGGGACACACAAAAATAACACAAAGTGCGAGAACATATACACTGCTGCTAGGGGTGCTTATTCACTTAGGTTCACAACGTGCGTCTGTGCTGGTCTCTTTGCTGGTACAGTGGCATATACAAAGATCTTACTGTACGGCATTTGTATTCTGAAATGCTGGAAAAATAACTTAACACCTGAAGGTGTGATTAAAAACCCAACAAGACGGAGGCTCAAGTTCTTTTTAGTATAATAAGAGAGATTCCCCCCCCTTCATAATACTAGAGTTTATTCACATAAAACGGGAAGAATGGATTTTTTTTTAAATATTCCCTTTTGTTGCCCTCGTTTTATTGTTGTAATTGATGTCGTTGTTCGTGGATAGGACAGAGAGAAATGGAGAGAGAAGGGGAAGACAGAGACGGAGAGAAAGATAAGACACCTGCAGACCTGCTTCACTGCTTGTGAAGTGACTCACCTGCAGGTGGGGTTCGGGGGCTCGAACTGGGATCCTTGCACCAGTCCTTGCACTTTGTGCCACCTGCGCTTAGTCCGCTGCGCTACTGCCCGATTCCCGAAGAATGAACACTAAGTATGCTTAGTGTGCACGGATAGAGCATTAGCTCTGATGTGCTTAGGTGTCTTCATCAGAGAAGAGCTGTGTGAAAAGAAGCTTCAGGGAGTCGGGCTGTAGCGCAGCGGGTTAGGCGCACGTGGCACAAAGCTCAAGGGCCAGCTGAAGGATCCTGGTTTAAGCCCAGGTTCCCCACCTGCAGGGGAGTCGCTTCATAGGCAATGAAGCAGGTCTGCAGGCGTCTGCCTTTCTCTCCCCCTCTCTGTCTTCCCCTCCTCTCTCCATTTCTTTCTGTCCTAGCCAACAATGATGATATCAATAACAATAAAACAAGGGCAACAAAAGGGAAAATAAATAAATAAATAAATGAAAAGAAGCTTTAAAGATGGTAAGAATGTAAGATTTCACAGTTAATCTAAAAATGAGTAACACGAAAGGGGAAAAAGCATGATTACAGTTTTTGAATGGTCTGTGATGCCTTTCTGAACAGGTTGGTGTTTAAAAGTATGAACTGATCTACTTCTTCCCTGTAGGTGTGGGCACAGGCAGTTCGTCACTGTGGAATTTGATGGGCAATGCCATGGTGATGACCCAGTATGTTCGTCTTACCCCTGATATGCAAAGTAAACAGGGTGCCCTATGGAACCGGGTGGTAAGAATTTTCTTCCTGTGTTGTTGACCCAGAAAGTCCTAAAAAGTTCCTCAGTGGCATGTTGACTAAAATTTGCTCTCCATCCCCAGTACTCTATGGGCCAACTCTTCTGTTGATACTGAGGATTTTCACTTTAAATATTGTAATGACTTTTATAATGAAATCAGATGTTTAGAGAAAGGGCTTTTATAATGAAATTAGACAAAAGCTCTCTAACATTTTCTCTGTAAAATAGAAGATTGCTCTTTTAGATTTATTCCAAATTTCATCCCAAGCCTCTCCCCCTTTGTTATTTTGCTTTAAAGAATCTTAATTTAAAGTTTCATTTTTGTTTTTTTTTATGTGAAAGTCAGTTTGAGAGTTTCGTCATTTTATTTATCCTCTGGACCTTTTCTAGCTACAGTGTCTTCCTTGAGGTATGGCGCCAAGAAGTGAATGCAGTATTGCTGGTGTGCCTGCACTGTGATTTTTTACAAGTGTAAGATGATGCTTTCTTTTTGCTTTCCAGAGCTCTTTCTAAATCTTTTACAAGTGTTTTACTTTTGGGAAGGATACTTTTGGCATTCTTTAATACTCTCTCTTATGGGTTCTTATAAGTTAAGAAATTGATTAGACTTGGCTTTGTCATAATTGTAAGTAAGTAAAACTCAGAAAACAGAGCTGTTTGTTTTCCCCATTTAATCATGCGTTAGAGAATTCGAAAGGAGCAAATGGATGTTTCTATATGAGTTGGGCCCTTAACCTACATTGTAGTGTTGGGCTTGTTCTTAGACAGAATACAGGGCAGTATGTTGTGGTAGCAGAGGTGAAGGACTGGCTATTAGTTGAAAGATTTGAGTTCTTGTGACCATGGAAATTGGTTAACTAATAGAGAGCATCATCAGACTTTTAGGCCTGAGATTTCTGGTTTGATCCCTTGCACATGTAGCAGAGTGGTGCTGTAGCTGCTTTCACTCTTTATCTCATGTGTGATAAGTAAAATAAATCTTAAAAAAAAAAAAGGGAAAGGTTTGAGTTCTTGATCTTGTTGTATCACAGATCCAGTGTGAATATTAGGCAGTTTCTTCCATGTTCTCTGTCAAAAGGGCATCATAATGCCTGTGTTACTTGCCCTCTAAGGTTAATATAAGACTAAAACAAGACTATAGACATGAAAAGGTTTTGGAAAGTTAAAGTACTGATAGAAATGTGCTTTGTTATTACATTCTTTTATAGAACTCTTCCCCCCCCTTTTTTTTTTAAATATTTCCTTTTGTTGCCCTTGTTGTTTTATTGTAGTTATTGATGTTGTTGTTGGAGAGGACAGAGAGAAATGGAGAGAGGAGGGGAAGACAGAGAGGGAGAGAAGGATAGACACCTACAGACCTGCTTCACTGCTTGTGAAGTGACTCCCCTGCAGGTGGAGGGAGAGCTGGGGACTCGAACCAGGATCCTTCCACCAGTCCTTGGGCCTTCGCCACCTGCGCTTAACCACTGTACTACCGCCCAGCTCCCCCCGCCCTCCTTATAGAACTCTAATGGGTTATTAAAGATTATGCTCAAGGTGCAGAGTGTATCCAGCTGCTGTCTTGCTGTCACTGCCTAACTTTTTTTTTTTTCCTTTTTGTTGCCCTTGTTGTTTAACATTGTTGTGGTTATTAATGTCGTTGTTGTTGGATAGGACAGAGAGAAATGGAGAGAGGAGGGGAAGACAGAGAGGAGGAGAGAAAGACAGACACCTGCAGACCTGCTTCACCGCTTGTGAAGAGACTCCCCTGCAGGTGGGGAGCCGGGGGCTCAAACTGGGATCCTTATGCAGGTCCTGGCGATTTGCGCCACGTGCGCTTAACCCGCTGCGCCACCGCCCGACTCCCAACTGCCTAACTTTTTTAATAGCAATTTTAGTCTAGGATTTAGTTATAGTACTCTTTTCAGATTTTCTGTTAATCTGGTAATTAATCTATCCAATTGGTGTTTGGGGTTGTTTCTGAGTTACTTGAATAGTATGCATTTACCTTGAGTTATTTTCAAATTTGGTTGTTCATTGGATTTGATGTCTGGGTTCCACTGCTAGAGATTTTGATTTAATTGGAAGGAGTTATGGCATGACCATTAAAATTTTAAAATATATTTGATTTATTGGATAGAGACAGAAATCCATTGAGAGGGAAGGGGAGGGAGAGAGACAGAGAGAGACCTGCAGCACTGCTTCACCATTTTTGAAACTTCCCCCCTCTAAGTGGGAATGGGCTTGAACCTGGGTCCTTGCTCTCTGTAGTGTGTGCTCTCAACTAGATCCATCACTGGATCCTGACCATTGGAATATTTAAAATTCATTACCATATTTTTACCGTGTCAGTTTCTCAGGGCATGTGTGATGTCACTGTCCCTAGGCCGACTTTTCTCATTTAATCAGTTTTTTCCCTCTCATATTACTTAAATAGTGATTTATATGACTACAAATTAATAAGAGTGTACACAGACACCATTCCCACCACCAAAAGACTGGGTCCCATCCCCTCCTCCTCCCCCTCCCCCGGTTTTTTAAAAAAATGGAGGATTAATGGTATACAGTCAACAGTAAAATACAATAGTTTGTACTTCCATTTTTCTAATTTTTAAAAATATTTTATTTATTAATGAGAAAGATGGAGCAGAGAGAGAAAGAACCAGACATCACCCTGTTACATGTGCTGCCGAGGATAAAACCCAGAACGTCATGCTTGAGAATTCAGTGCTTTATCCACTGTGCTACCTCCCGTATCACTTTTCTAATGTTTTTTTGTTTGTTCTAATGCGTGATACAGAGAGAGAGGGAAAAAAAAAAAAAAAAAAAAAAATATATATATATATATATATATATATATATATATATGCCAGAGCATTGCACAGCTCTGGTTTATGGTGGTGCTGGGGATTGAACCTGGGACTTTAGAGCCTCAGCCATAAAGGTTTTTTTTTTTTTTTTGCACAACCATTATGCTGTCTCCTCAGCCCCCATTTTTCTAAAGTTTTGATACACAATTTGAAAATACAAAGAACAGTCCTGATTAGTACTCACCTCTTTAATGTTTTCCTAACAGAGGCTTTCTTGAAGTGGGGGTGGGGGCATTTTCCTCTTGACCTTTTTTACTTATTGGCTATGGGCACTTAGTTTGGGGGACTATAGCTTATGGATTCTGGGAACTCTGACTTGCCCCTTGCTTTGGCGTAGGTCAAGTCTAGCTAATTAGAGTTGTTTGTAGCATCTACTAGTTATTCCTGGGAACCTTTGCTTAATGACTTGGCTTTTTTTATCATTTCATAATTAAGGGAACTTTGACCTTTGTTTTAATATAAACTTCTTAGCATCTATCAGAGGGGTGATCTTAAACAGCAAATGAACCTTAATTTGACTACCTATACTCTATAGATTGAGTTTCTTTGCTGGGTGGATATTGGATTACAACAATCTAATTTGGCGTTTTCTTGTCATTCCAACTTTTTTTTTTTAATGAAAAATTAAAAAAAAATAATATTTATTTATTCCCTTTTATTGCCCTTGTTTTATTGTTGTAGTTATTGATGTCATTGTTGTTGGACAGGACAGAGAGAAATGGAGAAAGGAGGAGACAGGGGGAGAGAAAGATAGACACCTGCAGACCTGCTTCACTGCCTATGAAGCGACTCCTCTGCAGGTGGGGAGCCGGGGTCTCGAACCGGGAACCTTATGCCAGTCCTTGTGCTTTGTGCCACCTGCACTTAACTCACTGAGCTACAGCCCGACTCCCATCATTCCAACTTTTGAGTACTATGCTGATTCTACTGGGATGCACTGAAGATAACTGGGAGGCTAATTCACTTTTCATATTAAACCTCAAATGTAGTCAAATGATCCAGTCTGCTTAATTTTATGACTCAAAACTTGACAAGCTTTAGATTTTAGTTTTAACCCTTAGACTCCTCTTCCATTCATTTATGTTTTCCAAATTTGTAGACTGCTGACAAGGGTTCGAGGAGTTTTGCATTTCATGTACCTCATTGATTCCAGTGTCTTTTTTTCACTTTAGCCATGTTTCCTGAGAGACTGGGAGTTACAGGTGCACTTCAAAATTCATGGACAAGGGAAGAAGAATCTACATGGGGATGGCTTAGCAATCTGGTACACCAAGGAACGGATGCAGTCAGGTATTGGGCATCTTGGGTTGGTCTTTGTGGAATGTGACAGGCCTGCTTTTCCATACACTTTCCTTCTGAGAGGGGCACATTTCCACATTACCAGCAGTTTCTCTTCTCCCTTGATGTCTGTGAATGAAGATTGGTCTGTCAAATCTCTAGAAAGCTGAGTCCTAGGAAGCAGCTGACCTTGACTTGTCCTGAGGTAATTTTTTTTTTTGCTTTTTAGTTCCTTCCAGTTTTCTCTATGAAACTGCTTGGCCTGTTAGCTGGGTGAAAACACTGGCTGTCCTGAACACTGACAAGTGAGATAGCCAATTTCTTTAGGGCATGTATAGCAGTGAACTGTTTTTCCTTGTTGTGGGGGAACCACTACTCCAAGTAGATGGCAGACTCAACCTGATTTAACCTGATTTCTTTTGCAACAAGAAGTAGAACTTGGGAATTCAGTTCTCTCTCAGGAGCATAGTTGTCATCAAATGTGTATGCAACAGAATTCTTTAGGGGCACCTTAGCAACCTGTGTGGATCAGGAAACAGCTATAATAATAAACAAGTTTGCAGTGGCCTTCTTTCTTTTCCCCTACCTTCTGTAACAACTGTAGATATTTATTGGATGATAGGCATTTTGCTGGTATTTTATCTATTTTTTAATTAGTGATTTAATACTGATTTACAAAAATTATGAGAGAACAGAGGTATAATTCTACAGTGTTTCCACTACCGGTTCCCCATTCCCTTTATTGGAGACTGCAGTAGTTCTCTCAAGGTCAAAGGAATGGGTTGACTGTTATTTCTATAACTATCATAATTATATATATTTGCCCATTTTTCTATGGTTCTGCCTTCTCTTCATTTTTTCTAAATTTTATTTATTTTCCCTTTTGTTGCTTTTTTTTTTTTATTGTTGTAGTTATTGTTGTCATTGTTGTTAGATAGGACAGAGAGAAATGGGAGAGAGGAGGGGAAGACAGAGAGGGGGAGAGAAAGATAGAGCGACTCCCTTGCAGGTGGGGAGCTGGGGGCTGGAACCGGGATCCTTATGATGGTCCTTGCGCTTCGTGCCATGTGCGCTTAATCCGCTGCACTACCGCCCGACCCCCCTTCTCTTCCTAAGTCACACCTATACTTATTACCACTTCTGAATGTCCTTTATGTTTTTCCTTTTCTCTCTCTGGGTCCTGATGGAATTGGAGTTCAAAGCCCTCTGCTGATCTCTCCCTAACATTTCTCCCCCTCTGGGAGTATGGACCTATTTATTTATTTATTTATTTATTTATAACACTGACCAGCTCTGGCTTATGGTAGTGTGGGGAATTGAACCTGAGACTTCAAAGCCAGGCATGAAAGTGTCTTTGCTTAACCATAATGCTATCAACCCCCACCCCTGGACCAAATTTTTTAAAAGAATGTTTTATTTATTTATTATTTGATAGAGACAGAAATTGAAAGGGGAGGAGGAGATGGACACCTGTAGTCCAGTTTCACCACTTGTGAAGCTTTCCTTCTGCAGTTGGGGACATGGGGTTTGAACCTGGGTCCTTGTGCACTGTAATGTGAGCACTTAGTCAGGTATGCCACTGCCTAGCTCTTTGGACCAAAATTCCCCACCCCCTTCCCCCCAGGGTTGTTGCTGGGGCTCGGTGCTGGCACTACGAATTCACTGCTCCTGGCAGTCATTTTTTCTGTTTTATTGAATAGGACAGAGAGAAATTGAGAGAAGAGGGGAGATAGAGAGGGAGTGAGACAGACACCTGTAGACCTGCTTCACTGCTTGTGAAGCAACCCCCTTGCAGGCTTGAACCTGGATCCTTGAGTGGTCCTTGCACTTAGTACTATGTGTGTTTAACTGGGTTTGACACCATCCGGTCCCCTGGACCAAAATTCTTTTAGGGGTGCAGGAGGTGGGAATTCTGGCTTCTGTAATTGCTTCTCCACTGGAGATAGACATTGGGAGGTCGATCCACACTCCCAGCCTTATATATATATATATATATATATACTTTGGAATCATCTGAGTTTCACTTTTCCTTTGTCATGGTAATATATTATTCCTTTATCAACCTTTTTTTTTTTTTTCCATTGTTCATCATCTTTTCTTTCTCTCTAGGGCCTGTGTTTGGAAACATGGACAAGTTTGTGGGGCTGGGAGTATTTGTAGACACCTATCCCAATGAGGAGAAGCAGCAAGAGGTAATGACAATTGTCAGAGTTGAGGTCAGCTACACTGACATTCTGGTCCTTTCCCTGAGAAATGTTGTTCAGGAAGAACAGAGGGGTCAGATATGTGGGTGGTTGTGTTTTCTTCACCTGTCAAACTTCGAAATTAATTCCTTCCTTGTCAGGGTTTTTCTACAGAGATCAGTCTTTTGGGAAAGAATGACTGTTATGAATGGGAAGTTTTTCTTTAGTATGAACAATGCTTGTTCTTGTATGCATTAGGTAGTCACTGGAATTGAGCTTGCTTGACGGGTTGATTTGGTTATTAGTCGTACCAAAGCAAGCTGAATTTATATCTCGATAACGTAACTCTCTAGACTTAATATATCACTGCTGTGCTAGCTTCTGCAGTTTGCTCACCCTTTTCAGCATCCTTTTCTCAGATCTAAATAACAATTCTCATTTTATGTAGAAAAGGTCATAAAAGGGAGTCGGGCAGTAGTGCAGTGGATTAAGTGCACGTGGTGCAAAGCACAGGGACTGGCCTAAGGATCCCGGTTCGAGCCTCCGGCTCCCCACCTGCAGGGAAGTTGCTTCACAGGCGGTGAAGCAGGTCTGCAGGTGTCTTTCTCTCCCCCTGTCTTCCCCTCCTCTCTCCATTTCTCTCTGTCCTATCCAACAATGACGACATCAGTAACAACAACAGTAATAACTACAACAACAATAAAAAGACAAGGGCAACAAAAGGGAAAATAAATAAATAAAAATTAAAAAAAAAGGTCATAAACGAAAATTAATGTAATTCCATTTTGTTGGAGCCAGAAATCTATTAACTGAAGCATCTTGTTTTTTTTATTATCTGAACCTGAGGATTCTTTAATACTTTATTTTTTATTTTTCATATTTATTTTCCCTTTTGTTGCCCTTGTTATTTATTGTTGTTGTAGTTATTGTTGTTGTTATTGATGTCGTTGTTAGATAGGACAGAGAGAAATGGAGAGAGGAAGGGAAGACAGAGAGGGGGAGAGAAAGATAAGACACCTGCAGACCTGCTTCACCACCTGTGAAGGGACTCCCTGCAGGTGGGGAGCTGGGGGCTCGAACCGGGATCCTTACACAGGTCCTTGTGCTTTGTGTCACATGCGCTTAACCCACAACACTGCCACCCGACTCCTAATACTTTACTTTTCATATATGTATTATTTATTTGATAGAAACAGAGAAATTAAGAGTGAGTAGAGGAGAGAGAAAAACCTGCAGCACTTCTGAAGCTTTCCCCCTGCAGGCAGGGACCAGGGCCTTGAACTTGGATCCTTAAACATTGTAATATGTAAGCTCTACCAATTGTGCCACTACTCACACTCTCTTTAATACTTTCTTTTACTAGCAGCAGTATTTGTATTCTGTCTGTTTGATTGTCCTGCCAGCTGATAGTGGGAAAATTACAATGATATGTTGGTGTTGGGTATCCTGTAGCTAAAAACTAACTATTGGGTGGGTGGGGAGAATACAGGTCCAAGAAGGATTCAGAGGACCTAAGTGGGGGTTGTTTTGTTATATGGGAATCTGGGGGGTGTTATGCATGTACAAACTATTGTACTTACTGTTGAGTGTAAAACATTAATTCCCCAATTAAAAAAAAAAAAGAAAAAAAAACTTATCAAAAAAGACCAGAAAACTTACCTTGCTTTTCTCAAAAAAAAAAAAAAATTAAGATTTTATTTATTAATGAGAAAGAGGAAGAGAGAGAGAAAGAGAAAGAACCAGACATGACTCTGGCACATGTGCTGCCAGGGACTGAACTCCAAACCTCATTTTTCATATTTATAGATACTGAGAGTTGTGTAGGATAGTAATTGAACCAGAACTTTAAGGCAGACTACCTGGTTTCAGAGTAATCTGTATTATTTTGTAATAATAAAATGTCACAATAACCACCATTAATTTTCCAACTTCCTCAAAGGAACATTTTAGCAATAAAAAGAAAACTTTCATTATAAAGCATGAGCTACAGTCAGTTTTCTTCCCTATGAAATGGGGATATTAATACTACCTCTAAGATTTGTGAGAATTGAGTGAATTTATATGTGTGCATTGCTGAGTACAATGTAGGCTCTTACTATATGCTAGATAGCTGTTTTTTTTTTTTTTTTTCCCTCCAGGGTTATGGCTGGGGCTTGGTGCCTATACTAAAATCCACTGCTCCTGAAGGCCATTTTTTCCCATTTTGTTGCCCTTGTTGTTGTTATTGTTGCCATTGATGTTGTTGTTGTTGGATAGGACAGAAAAAAATAGAGGAAAGGAAGACAGAGAAGGGGAGAGAAAGATAGAACCTGCAGACCTGCTTCACTGCTTGTGAAGCAACCCCACTGCAGTTGGGGAGCCGGGGGGTCGAACTGGGATCCTTACGTCAGTCCTTGTGCTTTGCGCCGTGTGCATTTAACCCGCTGAGCTACCACTGGACTCCCCTAGCTGTTCTTTTTTTTTTTTTTTAGTTTCTTTTTTTTAATTAATTTTTTTATTTTTGAGAGAGATGCAGAGAGAGAGAGACACTCATAGAAGCACGAGCACTGCTCAGCTCTGGCTTATGGTGGTGTGGGGGGTTGAACCTGGGACTTAGGAGCCTCAGGCATGAGAGAGTGTTTGCATAACCATTATGCTGTCACCCCCACCCCCCTAGCTGTTCTTTTTTATACCGCTAAGTGATATTCCCAAGGGACATTGTGCAGATGTCTTAGTAGCAGCACTGTTGTAGCTCTGTCCTTCTGTCCCTCTGCTCTTTCAACCTTTTCTTTGTGTCTAGGCTTCATAAAGCAAATTTGGCCAGCTTTCTTGCTTGCGCTTTGGTTTAGGTTGGAAAATGGCTCCAGAAAAGTGACTTCCAAGTTCTGGTTCATGAACTTGTATTTGTTAATAACAGTTTCAGTGGTCTAAGAATATGAAGAGTGACCTTTTTATGCATTGTAGCTCATGCTTTATAATGAAACTTTTTTTTCTTTTTGTTGCTAAAATGTTGCCTTGAGAAATTGAAAAATTAATGGTGGTGATTGTGACATTTTAATATTACAATATATTAAGCAGGTAAAAAAAGTCAAGTGTATTAATCCCTAAATATTTTACTGATCTATGACTACTAATGGTCAAGGTCTTAAAACTGCTCTAAAAGATGTTTTTGTTTGGCTTTGTTCTTTTCTGTGAATACCTGTAGGCAATATATATATATATATATATATATATATATATATATATATATATATTCACTAATTTTCTCACTGGTAGAACACCTATTGACTTCATTTTTTTTTATTCTTTTATTTATTTATTGGATAGAGGCAGCCAGAAATCAAGAGGGAATTCCGAGAGATAAAGAGGGAGAGAGAGACAGAGACACCTGCAGCACTGCTTCACCACTCTCAAAGCTTTTCCCCTGCAGATAGGAACTGGGGGCTGAAACCTGGGTCCTTGTGCATTATAGTATGTGCACTCCACCAGGTGTGCTACCACCCAGTCCCACTGACTTCCTTTTGAATGCCATATGATGTACTAAATGCTTTATATATCTACTTCATCTTTATAATTAACCCTGTGAGTAGTTATTCTTCCTGCTTATAATGAGGAAATAGAATCTCAAAGAGATGATGTAATCACCTCAAGGCATGAGTGGCATGACTGCAGTTAAAGCCCAGGTCTATCTGACTACAGAGATCTTGTGCATTCTTACTTTTTTTTTTCCTCAGGAATTTTAAACTTTGTTCAAGAGGGCTGGGGAAACTGTAATGGTTATACAAAAGACTTTCAATCCTGAGGCTCCAAGTTCCCAGGTTCAATCCCCAGCACCACAGTAAGACAGAGCTGAGTAGTGCTCTGATGTTTCTGTGTCTTTCTCTCTGTATCTCTCTGATTAAAGTAAAATAAAATAAACAGGGAGTCGGGCGGTAGTGCAGCAGGTTAAGTGCATGTGGCATGAAGCGCAAGGACCAGCGTAAGGATCCTGGTTCAAGCCCCTGGCTCCCCACCTGCAGGGGAGTTGCTTCACAGGCGGTAAAGCAGGTCTGCAGATGTCTTTCTCTCCCCCTCTCTGTCTGACCCTCCTCTCTCCTTTTCTTTCTGTCCTATCTAACAATGACATCAATAACAACAACAATAACTACAACAAAAAAAAAAACAAGGGCAACAAAAGGGAAAATAAATAAAATATTTTTAAATTTTTTTTTAAATATCAAAAAGAAAAAACATTTATTTAAGAAAATTGAGAACACCTACATGTTGGAGTACACATGGGCAGAGAGAGAGAGAGAGAGGCTGAGAGCGCTTACTCACATGATGGCAGGCAGACCTAGGCAAAGAGAGTTGCACTCTTTTTTCCTGTCCAGTCATTTATAGCTTATGTCTTTGAACTTGTGGAATTAGGGGAAAAAAAAAAAAGGTATTGTGGTCCAGGAGGTGGCATAGTAGATAAAGCTTGGATAAAGCATGAGTTCAGTAATATACCAGAGTGATCTCTGATTCTTTCTCTTCTCATATCTTTCTCATGAATAAATAAGAATAATAAGAAAAAAAAGTATTGAAGTAACATTTCATTGTAATCTTAAATAAGTTTCAGGTGTGCACCACTGAAAATAAACATGTTCATCGTCTTTGTCTAATTTGTCCCCCACCCCTGGACCTATTGGATTTTAATTTATGATTCATAAATCCACAAATTCATGGATCTAGTTTTAGTCAAGATACATTGAAGGTAAAAAAAGATATTGAGGGGGAGTTGGGCAGTAGTGCAGTGGGTTAAGCGCATGTGGCGTAAAGCGCAAGGACTGGCGTAAGGATCCCGGTTCAAGCCCCCGGCTACCCACCTGCAGGGAAGTCGCTTCACAGGCGGTGAAGCAGGTCTGCAGGTGTCTATCTTTCTCTCCCCCTCTCTATCTTCCCCTCCTCTCTCCATTTCTTTCTCTGTCCTATCTAACAACGACATCAGTAACAACAGTAACTACTACAAGGGCAACAAAAGGGAGAATAAATAAATAAAATAAAATAAAAGATACTGAACATACACTGATTATGAAGAGAATCAGAGCATTGCTCAGCTCTGACTTCTGGTGTGCAGGATTGAACCTGGGACTTTGGAGCCTCAGGGGTGAGAGTCTCTTTGCATAACCATTGTGTTATCTACCCCTACCCACAAAAAGGGCCTTTTAAAGTGGTTTTTGCATTATGAAAACAGAAATCACTTGTCCATCTTACAGAAAGTCATTTGGATCATAGGCAAGAGTCCCTAATTGTTGGTGACTCTTATATTAGGAAAGAGACTACCTTGCTTGAGTCAGTGACTCTTCAACCTTAGTTCTAGCAGTGTAGGCTCCTTTCCAGGGAAAGGCAGTTTTCAGCTGTGTAAAATTAGTGGCTACCCAAGAAGCACTTCAAGAATTTCTGATGGGACACAGAAAATAGATGGCATTTAAATACTTAACTGCTAATGTGAGGTGAAAAGTTGAAGACCAATCCTGAATCGCTGAAGTAGACATTCCAAAACATGTGGGACTCTGCCTAGTGCAGTGTTTCTTCAGATCTGGCTGTACATCATAGTCTTGGAGCTTCTTATATACATAATCCTAGACTCTACCTAGACCTACCGCATGGGACTCTGGTTGAAGGACCCACTGTATATACAGTTGAAAAGCTCCTTCAGGTCATCCTGAGCTTCAGCTTAATCTGTGGTTAAGGTAACCAGACGGGAAGAGAATACTCTATAAATGCTCCTTAATCTTGCTAGATAATTAGATTCTTCACCAGCCTTGGGAAGTACAAAGCACCCTTAGATTAAATATACTTATCCTGGACACTCTTTGTATTTTAAGATTTAAGTTATTTAAAGGTGGGGGCGATAACATGTTAGTTATGCAAAAAAAGACTATCCCACCTGAGGCTCTGAGATCCCAGGTTCAATCCCCGGTACTGCCATAACCAGAAGTGAGCAGTGCTTTGGGGAAAATAAAATAAAATAGGTGACACAACTAGTTAAATGCACCTGTCACCATGTGTGAGGACCTGGATTCAAGCCCCCAATCTCCACCTGCAGTAGGGAAGCTTCACAAGCAGTAAAGCAAGTACTGCAGGTGTCTATTTCTCTCCCTCCCTATCCCCCATCTCAATTTCTCTCTGTCCTAATAAATACAAATTACAAAAAAAAAATTTTTAAATGGCTACGGAGAACGGTGGATTCATTGAAAAAAATTAATAAATAGCTATAATAAATAGAGTGGGGGCATATTTGATACTGAAATAGTGAATTCAGGACTTCACACATGCAAGTACAACACTGTAAACACTGTGCCAGCTCCTAAGCTGGACAATATTTTGAAAGTTGCAACTTGTGACCATGGGTTCTGGCAGTCATGAATGAAACAAACCTGAGGACCATCAGTGCCTCCAAAGGGCATTTTTACTATTTCTTAGTATTTATTTCTTTTAAAAAGCATTCAACTTTTTATGAGCGAGCTATCAGAGTACTGCTGAGCTCTGGCATAAAGTAGTGCTAGGGATTGATTGAACCTGCAGCCACTGGAGCTCAGCTATCTCCTCAGTGGTCCTGGACATATCCCACTATGGCGTAACAGCTTGAGGGCTGCTGTAAGGATGACCTTTATATATTTTTAAAATTTATTTCTGTATAGAGAGTTGCACAAAGCGCAAGGACCGGCATAAGGATCACGGTTTGAGCTCCCAGCTCCCCACCTGCAGAGGGGTCGCTTCACAGGCAGTGAAGCAGATCTGCAGGTGTCTTTCTCTCCCACTCTTTATCTTCCCCTCCTCTCTCCATTTCTCTCTGTCCTGTCCAACAATGACAACATCAATAGCAACAATAACAACTACAACAATTAAAACAACAAGGGCAACAAAAGGGAATAAATAAATACTAAAAAAAATTATTTCTGTATAGACACAGAAATTGAATAAGAAGGGGAAGTAGAGAGGTAGGGAAGGAGGGGTGGAGGAGGGGGAGGTAGAGGGACTGACTTGCAACAATGACTTGCGACATTGTTTCATTGTTTATGATGCTTATCCCCTGTAGGTAGGGACTAGGGGCATGAGCGTGCACTTAAGCAGGTGTGCCACCGCCCAGCTCCCTGAGGCTGACTTTAAACTCACTATAGCCTATAAGACCAGGTGCGGTCAGATCAACCTCATTGGCAGTTTTCCAGAAGCCTCTGTCTTCTACTACTTTAAATGTGCCAATCTCATGCATGCATCTTAGGCTATGGCCCCCAGATCTGTTGGTTGACGACCTTTTCTTGCTTGTGTCTCCCTTTCCTCAGAGAAATGCCCTAGTCTGTTTTCATCATGGCACTTATCACTGAAGTGTTTTAATCACATGCTTATTGCTTGTGTCTTCCACTCTTAATATCAGCTCCATGAGTGCAGATACCTGTTTCTGTTGTTTTTCCTTGAATGTCCAGCATCTGGAACAGTGTCTGGCTGTAATTAGTACTCACTATGTATTACAGGTAGGAATGCTTTAGATTCTACTCTTTTGCTGCCCACCCTTCCCTCTGAGTATGGCAGAGTTTGTATAGCTATCTCTAATAGTTAGTAGCTTGGAGTTGTTGCAGCTTTCTGGAACAAAGCTAAATATCCTTAACCTGATGGTTTTCCTTCCCCTCTTCCTCTTTCTTTTACTTGTCTTGTTGTTTGTTTCACTACAGCACTGCTCACTTCTGGTTTATGAGATTGAACCTCAGAGCCTCAGGCAACTTTGGCATAACCATTATGTTGTCTTCCTAGTAGGAAGCTTATGCTTTTCATATATATAATTTTTATTTATAAAATGGAAATATTAACATAACCATAGGACAAGAGTGGTACAGTTCCATACAATTCCCACCCCCCAAAACTCTGTATCCCATCCCCTCTCTT
Organism: Erinaceus europaeus; assembly: GCF_950295315.1. Lineage (NCBI taxonomy): Eukaryota > Metazoa > Chordata > Mammalia > Eulipotyphla > Erinaceidae > Erinaceus > Erinaceus europaeus. The sequence goes on from NC_080164.1 coordinate 72,809,854, forward strand.
GATAGCTTTCCTATTCTTTATCCCTCTAGGAGTATGGACCCAGGGTCATTATGGGATGCAGAAAGTGGAAGGTCTGGTTTCTGTAATTGCTTCCCCACTGAACATGGGCATTGACAGTTTGATCCATACTTCCAACCTGTCTCTTTTTTTCCCTAGTGTGGCAGGGATCTGGGGAGGTGGGGCTCCAGCACATATGGGGGGGGGGGGTTTTGCCTGCCTAGGGAAGTCCTGTTGGCATCATGTTATCATTTGGAACCTGGTGCCTGAAAAAGAGTTAAGATATATTGAGCCCCCCCACCTATGGACATCTAATCTTTGACAAAGGGGCTCAGACTATTAAATGGGGAAAGCAGAGTCTCTTCAAAAAATGGTGTTGGAAACAATGGGTTGAAACATGCAGAAGAATGAAACTGAACCACTGTATTTCACCAAATACAAAAGTAAATTCCAAGTGGATCAAGGACTTGGATGTTAGACCCCAAACTATCAGACACTTAGAAGGAAATATTGGCAGAACTCTTTTCTGCATAAATTTTAAAGACATTTTCAATGAAATGAATCCAACTACAAAGAAGACTAAGGCAAGTATAAACCTATGGGACTACATCAAATTAAAAAGCTTCTGCACAGCTAAAGAAACCACTACCCAAACCAAGAGACCCCTCACAGAATGGGAGAAGATCTTTACATGCCATACATCAGACAAGATTTTAATAACCAACATATATAAAGAGCTTGACAAACTCAACAACAAGACAACAGATAACCCCATCCAAAAATGGGGGGAGGACTTGGACAGAATATTCACCACAGAAGAGATCCAAAAGGCCGAGAAACACATGAAAAAATGCTCCAAGTCTCTGATTGTCAGAGAAATGCAAATAAAGACAACAAGATACCACTTCCTGTGAGAATGTCATACATCAGAAAAGGTGACAGCAGCAAATGCTGGAGAGGGTGTGGGGTCAAAGGAACCTTCCTGCACTGCTGGTGGGAATGTAAATTGGTCCAACCTCTGTGGAGAACAGTCTGGAGAACTCTCAGAAGGCTAGAAATGGACCTACCCTATGATCCTGCAATTCCTGTCCTAGGAATATATCCTAAGGAACCCAACACACTCATCCAAAAAGATCTGTGTGCACATATGTTCTTGGCAGCACAATTTGTAATAGCCAAAACCTGGAAGCAGCCCAGGAGTCCAACAACAGATGAGTGGCTGAGCAAGTTGTGGTATATATACACAATGGAATACTACTCAGCTGTAAAAAATGGTGACTTCACTGTTTTCAGCTGATCTTGGATGGACCTTGAAAAAATCGTGTTGAGTGAAATAAGTCAGAAACAGAAGGATGAATATGGGATGATCTCACTCTCAGGCCGAAGTTGAAAAACAAGATTAGAAAAGAAAACACAAGTAGAACCTGAAATGGAATTGGCGTATCGCACCAAAGTAAAAGACTCTGGGGTGGGTGGGTGGGGAGAATACAGATAGATCCAAGAAGGATTCAGAGGACCTAGTGGGGGTTGTACTGTTATATGGGAAACTGGGGAATGTTATGCATGTACAAACTATTGTATTTACTGTTGAATGTAAAAAATTAATTCCCCAATCAAAAAGGAAAAAAAAAAGGGTTAAGATATAAAGCAGAACAAATTGTTGACTAATCATGAACCTAAGGGCAAGAATATTGCAGATGAAGATTTGGGGGTCTCTGTTTTGGAAATAGCTAGTGGGTCTATTTTGGGTATATGCCAAGGAACTTATAACTTTACTAGTTTTTGCCTGAGCCAAGTGGACCCAGGTGTCATAGTTGGAAAAAGGGCTAGAAAGATGGATTAGGGACAAGAGTAGCTCCCATATATGGAAAAAGTGTATAAATATTGTTAACTACAAACTCCATTGGTTTGATCTGGGGCCCATGTTCAACACAGGGGCCTATGTAACCTCTGTATCCCTGTAGGTCTGAGCTTGCATTCTGTGGTCACAGCTAGGAACATTTTAGGCTGCACTAATTTCAGTGCTTTTCAGTTTAAAAGACGTATTTATGGGTGAGGGAGATAGTATCTTTTTCTTCTTAAAAAATTATATATATATGTATAAATAAGTACATATATGTAATTTATTTATTTTTGAGAGAAAAAAAACAGAGCCCATCGTTCTGGCACTTGTAATGCAAAGGTCAAACTTGGGATCTCTTAGGTCCAAAAGCAGTAGCCATTGTACAACCTACTAGGCCAGTATTTACTTTTTTAAAGATTTATTTATATTGATCACATATGAGGGAGACTTTCACATGAGGCAGACAAGAGAGACAGAAATAAGCCAGAGGACAACTCCAGTATGTGAAGTGCTAGGGATTAAACCAGGAACCTCTATCATAAGAATCTGATTTTCATTGTCGAGCCATTTTCCTAGCTGCACTCTCAGTTTTTCTGTCATACTGCAGTATAACCATAGAGCTTTCTCCTTACTCACAAATTGTTGATTAGAATGGCAACAGTTATTTGGAAATGTATGTCAGTATTACTCAATTAGTGGGTAAATGATTCCTTTGAGTTCATAATGTCTCATGTAATGGGGTGTTTGTTTTCTGGGGCAAAAGCTGTATCCTGAGATGCTAGGCTATAATGGACATTTGAATTTGGAATAATTTAGCTCTTTGTGTCTCTCCTATTTCTCCTTTTGTAACATATTATAGTCTGTGCAGACAAACTCCTGGCCTGAACTGATTATTAGATACATAAGTGAGTCCTGCTTAGATAGTGTAACACTGTATTTTATAGTTTCTGAAAGCTTCAGGATCTTCTGTGGACTAAATAGGGACCATTTAGTGAATTCATTTGAAAAGCCTAAGGCTGTGTTAATAGATCTTCTGCTTAGAAAATGTACACATGCATGTGTGTATTTTTGCCTATAATTTTGAGAACTGTAAGGACTTGCTGAATGCTCTCCACGGACTCTGAATTTCTGTGTTGGGAATTTAAGTGACTTGTTCGTCCATCGCTGCTGACATAGTTCTTCCATGGCTGCTTCTTTCTGACTTGGTCTCCTGTCTCCTGTGCCCTTTCTTCTTTTGATAATAACCTGCTGCACCCTTTCAGGCCCAGAAGAGACGATATTCTCCAGGAGTCCAGGTACTTAATTCTCAACCCACCGTGGCCATTCCTTATTCCTTGTGTCCATCCAGCAATTGTCACTGTTTAGTATCCACATGGCTGTTGTCTCAAAAGTCATTGATTTCTAATGTTGACTGCATCTCTGCCTTGCATGTTTCTGCTTAGGACAATGAAGAGCTCACTGAATGTGGTGTGTCTTAAGTTTTCTTCCCTTTCATCACCCTGCTAGTATGCACTGCCTGGGCTTGTTCAGGAATGGTTAGGTCATTGCAGCTGCTATTCACTCATTCATTCATTCATTCATTCATTCATTCATTCATTCATCTATCTTCAGGGCTTCACTGCTCTGAGCTGACTTTCAGAGAGGGAGTGGAAGAGCAAGAGAAAGAAAGACACCACAGTACTGGAACTTCCTTCAATGGAGTATGCTTGTGCAAATGGCACAGCAATACACTATTCAAGTGAGCCAGCCCTAGCTCATTGCTTCTAAGGAAGAAATTGCTTTTTGACTGTTGGAGAAACAAGGGCCTCTGAAGTAGACGGGAAAATTGTTAATATGAGAAAATTTTGAGTGGGAGACTCATTCTCTGAGAATCTACATATGGGAGAAGCGTGAATAGTCTGCACGGTCTCTTTCTGATTTCTGTTGAATTTACCATCACATGTCTATAGGATTTTAGAATTTAGGAGGAGATATCCTGAATGGAGAGGTTTCTTCTCATGAAATAGATGTTTTCAAAATGCTTGTATGTGAAAAACAAGTATGGGAGAAGCAGTACAACACAAGTAGATATTTGAGGAGAAAGTATAGTAAATAATTTTTTTATTTTTTTAATATTTATTTTCCCTTTCGTTGCCCTAGCTGTTTTTTATTGTTGTTGTAGTTATTGTTATTGATGTCATCATTGTTAGATCGGACAGAGAGAAATGGAGGAGGGGAAGACAGAGGGGGAGAGAAAGATAGACACCTGCAGACCTGCTTCACTGCCTGTGAAGCGACTCCCTTGCAGGTGGGGAATAAATCATTTTTTTTCTTTAGCAAGAATACATGGCAGCTGATAAGATGGATATATACATAAAAAGATGGGTATATACATAAAAATAAAATCACCTGGGGGCCTTAGTGGTAGGCAGCGGGTTAAGTGCACATGGCATGAAGTGCAAGGACCTGTGTAAGGATCCCAGTTCAAGCCCCCCAGCTCCCCACCTGCAGCGGGGTTGCTTCACAAGCAGTGAGCAGTTCTACAGGTGTCTATCTTTCTCTTCCCCCACTGTCTTCCCCTCTCTCGATTTCTCTCTGTCCTATCCAACAACAACAATGATAATAGCAATGGCAATAACAATGACAACAAGGGCAACAAAATGGGAAAAGTAGCCTCCAGGAACAGTGGATTTGTAGTGCAGGCACCAAGCCCCAGCGATAGCCCTGGAGGCAAAAAATAAAATCACCTGCCTTGGCAAATATGTAAGCACCAAATGGCAAACTTTGAGAAACTTTAAGTCAGATCACAGAGTCTTACCAGGGTCATTTCAAGTCCACCCTAGTTTAGTAGCTAGGAGAACACAAGAAAGCAAGAACACAGTTGAGTCATTTTGAGCCATATCCCTTGAGTGACTATCTTAGTGAGTTCTTAGAGGCTGCTAATGATAAGGCAGAGTGATCTGTCATTATGCTACAAGGGATTCAGCTTGTATGTGCAAGACTCATGTCATTGTTAGTATGTGTACTTCCTTACTGTTCTCTTTGCTTTTCCTTCCCTGCTTTCCCAGCGGGTCTTCCCCTACATTTCAGCCATGGTGAACAATGGTTCCCTCAGCTATGATCATGAAAGGGATGGGCGGCCTACAGAGTTGGGGGGCTGCACAGCCATTGTCCGAAATCTCCATTATGACACCTTCCTTGTGATTCGCTATGTCAAGAGGCATTTGACGGTGAGTCGCTATTCTGGACTGGTTGGTGGTAGGGGTTTCCTTGCTTCTGTTCCCATGGCCTGACTCCTATTTATCTCTTCTTTTTCTTCTAGATAATGATGGACATTGATGGCAAGCATGAGTGGAGGGACTGCATTGAGGTGCCTGGGGTCCGTCTGCCTCGTGGCTACTATTTTGGTGCCTCCTCCATCACTGGGGATCTCTCTGGTACTGCCACATGGACCCTTTATTTGCTGAGATTGGCTGAGGTCATGTCCTGATAGCCAGACCTGGATGAAGTTTCTCAGGGGAGAGCGAGATGAACAGAACTCTAGGAAGCAAGTGTCCTGAGAGTATTTATCTTGTGGTGGTCTAGTATACAGATAACCTTTAAAACCTTTGGCCTAGGCTGTCTTAGTTCAGTTGTCTAGTATACTAATGGAAAACAGTGTTTGCATCTTTATCAGTTTTGTTCCTCCAGCCTGTTTGAACTTTATACCTTTTTTAACTTCTTTTTTTAATGTATTTTTTAAATTATATTTATTTATTGGATAGAAATAGTCAGAAATTGAGAGGGAAGAGAAAGATAGGTGAGAGACAGAGAGCCACCTGCAGCCCTGCATCACTACTTGTGAAGCTTTCCCCCTGCATGTGGGGACCAAGGGCTTGAACTTGGGTCCTTGTGCATTGTCCCATGTGCGCTCAACCTGGTGTGCCAACTCCTGGCCCCATTTTTCTTTTCTTTCTTCCCCCCCTTTTTTTCTTTTTTAAGAATTTATTTATTTATTCATGAGAAAGATAGGAAGAGAGAAAGAACCAGCCATCACTCTGGTACATATGCTGCCAGGGATCAAACTCAGGACCTCACGTTTGACAGTCTAGTGCCTTAGCCATTGCGCCACCTTTCGTACCACTGATTCCTGCTAATCTAGCTTTCTTTTGTCAGGCTCTTTCATCCTCCTAATGTGCTTACTTCCCCTTAACAGTTTTTCTGGGACTCGACTCTTAACACTTTTGACCCCCTGATTTTCCTTTGTGTTTTGGCTTCTCAGTGTGCCAGGTGTATAGGTACTTCTGCTTTCTCCCACTTACCCTTTTGTGGGCTGCATTGGCACATGTATCTCTACCATGCTATTAGCATTATTGGGAAAGTTACCTCTTTTTTCCTTGCTATGTATAGTACTCTGTTCTCAGTCCTTGCTCTGTAATCTATTTAAGCATTTGCTCTGAAATTCATACCGTCCTTAATTTATTTTGATAGTGTCCGGTTCTTTTTCTTTTACAAAGTTTTTAAAATTTTTTTTATTATTTTCCCTTTTGTTGCCCTTATTTTTTATTATTGTTGTAGTTATTATTGTTGTTGATGTCATCATTGTTGAATGGGACAGAGAAATGGAGAGAGGTGGGGAGACAGGGAGAAAAAGATAGACACCTGCAGACCTGCTTCACCGGTTGTGAAGTGACTCCTCTGCAGGTGGGGAGCCAGAGGCTCCAACCAGGATCCTTGCACAGGTCCTTGCGCTTTGCGCCACATGAGCTTAACCCACTGCGCTATCACCCGACCCCCTTACTTTTCCTTTCTTTTGGCTTTCTGGCCTACTTGTTCCTGGTCTACAATGTCTCTGTATACTTATTATTTACTTTGGTGTTAGCCTCAGTCATATGTCTTTTTATCGTTGTTCTTAGATTTTAATGATATACAGCATAATACAAAACAAACCAAAAAGACTGATGATATCTATGACTAGGTGTCATTGTAAGTTATATGTCTTTCAAGAAGGGGTCGGGCAGTAGTGCAGCAGGTTAAGTGGCGATAAGTGCAAGGACTAGCATAAGGATCCCGGTACAAGCTCCCGGCTCCCCACCTGCAAGGGGATCACTTCACAAGCGGTGAAGCAGGTCTGCAGGTGTCTTTCTCTCCCCTTCTCTGTCTTCCCATCCTTTCTCTATTTCTCTCTGTCCTATCCAACAACAATAACAACAAGGACAACAAAAGGGAAAAAATAGCCTCCAGGAGCAGTGGATTCTGCACCCGAGCCCCAGCAATAACCCCAGAGGCAAAAAAAAAAAAAAGAGGGAACTGAAATTTTTGCTCTTTTTATTGATTATAAATAAAGCTGTGATAGTTTTCTTCCTCCAGAGCATCACTCAGCTCTGGCTGTATGATTTTTGACATAGTCTAGAAGGGCAGCATGTTTCTTTTTTCTTTTCTATTTTTTTTTTAATATTTATTTATCTATTCCTTTTTGCCGCCCTAGTTTTTTATTGTTGTAGTTATTATTGTTATTGATGTCATTGTTGTTGGATAGTGACACCTGCAGACCTGCTTCACCACCTGTGAAGCGACTCCCCTGCAGGTGGGGAGCCGGGGCTCGAACCGGGATCCTTACGCCAGTCTTTGTACTTTGCGCCACCTGTGCTTAACTCACTGTGCTACCGCCTGACTCCCTTCTTTTCTATTTAAAAAAAATTTTTTTATTGGATAATTCATGGTTTACAGTCAACAGTAAAATACAATAGTTTGTATATTTGTAACATTTCTCAGTTTTCCATATAACAGTTAAACCCCTACTAAGTTCTTATCCACTATCATGTTCCAGAACCTGATCCCTTCCCCCCCATCCCAGAGTCTTTAACTTTGGTGCTATACTATTTTTTTTTTTTTTTTTTTTTTTTTACTAGAGCACTGCTCAGCTCTGGCATACGGTGGTTTAGGTGATTGAACCTGGGACTTTGGAGCCTCAGGCATGAAAGTCTCTTTGCATAACCATTATGCTATTTACTCCTGCCTAAAAGGCAGTATATATATATTTTTAATCTTTATTTTCTGGATAGAGACAGTCAGAAATTGAGAGGGAAGGGGCTGATAGAGAGGGAGAGAGACAGAGAGACACCTGCAGCACTGCTTCACCACTTGTGAAGCTTTCCTCCTGCAGGTGGGAGCCAGGGGCTCGAACCTGGGTCCTTGCTCACTGTAATAACATGCGCTCAATCAGGTGCACCACCACCTGGCCCTGATGAAAGGCAGTATTTTTCATGTCAGTATTTATGCCCTGGCTCATGGCCCATGGAGCAGCTACTGAATTTTTTATTTTTTTTTGCCTCCAGGGTTATTTCTGGGGCTCGGTGCCTGTACTATGAATCTGATGCTCCTGGAGGCCATTTTTTTCCCTTTTGTTGCCCTTGTTGTTTATCGTTGCTATTATTATTATTGTTGTTGTTATTGCTATCATTGTCAGATAGGACAGAGAGAAATCTAGAGAGGAAGGGAAGACAGAGACAGGAAGAAAAAGATAGACACCTGCAGACCTGCTTCACCGCTTGTGAAGCGACTCCCTCCCCCCCTCCCCCCCACAGGTGGGGAGCCGGGGCTTGAACCGGGATCCTTATGCCGGTCCTTGTGATTTGTGCCATGTGCATTTACCCTACTGTGCTACCACCTGGCCCCCAGAACCTTTTTCTGTCTTGCTTGTATATGTGGTCTACAGTATGGGAAGTTGCAGTACGACTAGCTCTACTCTCACTATATTAGAAAGTTTAACCTTGGGGCCAGACAGTGGTGCATCTGGTTGAGTACACATACTATAATGCATATGGACCTGGGTTCAAGCTCCTGGTCTCAACCTTTAGGGCAAAAGCTTCACACACAGAAAAGTGTTACTGCAGGTATCTCTTTACTTTCCCTTCCCTCTCAATTTTTCTGTATCTATCTAATGAATATTAAAAAAATAATAAGTGGCGCAAAGTGCAAGGACCAGCATAAGGACCCTGGTTCGAGCTCCCGGCTCCCCACCTGCAGGGGAGTCACTTCACAGGTGGTGAAGCAGATCTGCAGGTGTCTGTCTTTCTCTACCCCCTCTGTCTCTCCATTTCTCTCTGTCCATCCAACAACGAACGACATCAACAACAATAATAATAACCACAATGAGGCTACAACAACAAGGTCAACAAAAAGGGGCAAAAAATGGCCTCCAGGAGCAGTGGATTCATGGTGCAGACACTGAGCCCCACCAATAACCCTGGAGGCAAAATAATTAAATAAATAAATATAAAAATTTAAAGAAAAAGAAAGTTTAATCTGTAGGTTGTAGAGTAGGATTAGATAGCATAATGGGTATGTAAAAAAGACTTTTGATGCCTAAGGTTTCAGAACTCCAGATTCAGTACCCCATACTACCATATACCAGAGCTGAACAGATCTCTGGAGGAAGAAAGAAAAAAGAAAAGAGAAGAAAATAAAAGAAGAGAAAAGATGGTCCAGGAGTGGTGTTCTCTCCTCTCTCTCTCTCTCTCTCTCTTTCTTTTCTATTTTTTCCCATTAATAAAATCTTAACAAGCAAAAAAAAAAAAAAAAGAAAAGAAAAAAAGAAAAGAAAAACCTGTAATATGGAATTTAATGACATAGGTAATACATGTTGATAAAGTCTTTTTTAAGAAAAGATTTTATTCTTGAGAAAGATAAGTGGAGAGAGAGAGAATCAGACATCACTCTGGTACATGTGCTGCCGGGGGTTGAACTCAGGACCTCATGCTTGGAGTCCAATACTTTATCTACTATGCCACCTCCCAGACCACAATAAAATCTTAAACACAGGATAATATAGAAGATAGTTCCTTATCCTTAATTTTTTAAAGACTTTTTAAAATTATTTATTTGTTTATTTATTCTCTTTTGTTGCCCTTGTCGTATTGTTGCAGTTACTGTTGTTGGATAGGAGAGAGGAGGGAAAGACAGAGAAGGGGAGAGAAAGACAGATACCTACACAGCTGCTTCACCACTTGTGAATCGACTCCCCTGCAGGTGGGGAGCCGGGGGCTCAAACCGGGATCCTTCAGCATGTCCTTGCACTTTGCGCCACATGTGCTTAACCTGCTGTGCTACTGCCTGACTCCCATTTTTATTCTTTTTTAAAATTATTTTTTGCCACTAGTGCAGTGTTATCACTGGGGCTTGGTGCCTCTGCCTGCTTCTAGTGGCCTTTATCTTTTTTTTTTTTTCCTTCTATTTGATAGGACACAGAGAAATTGAGAGGGGAGGGCAAGTTAGAGAAGGAGAGAGAGATCCTGGGCAGTGGTACACCTGGCTAAGTGCACATATTACCAAGTGCAAGGACCCAGGTTCAAGCCCCTGTTCCCTGGCCATAAGGGGTCGGCTTCATGAGCGGTGAAGCAGATCTGCAGGTGTCTATTTTTCCCTCTCTGTCTCCCTGTCTCTCAATTGCTCTCTGTCTTATTGAGTAAAAACTAAAAAGAAAAAAAAAAGGAAAATGGCTGCTGGGAAGATTTGTAGTGCTGGCATTGAGCCCCAGCATGGCAAACCCTGGTGGCAATTAAAAGAGAGAGGGAGAAAGAGATACCTGCAGCACTGCTTCACTTGTGAAGCTTGTCCCTACATGTGGGGACTGGGGGCTTGAAGCCAGGTCTCTGTGCATGGTAGCATGTGTGCTAAATCAAGTGTACGATACCTGATTCCCATCCTTATTTTCATATAAGAAAACAGTGGCATGGCCCAGGAGGTGGCCATGCACATGTACCAGGGTGATGTCTGGTACTTTATCTCTCTCCTATCTTTCTCATAAACAAAAAAAAATATTTTAAAAGGAAGAAAGAAAGAGAAAGAAAACAGTGGCTTGTTTATTTCAAGGTCACGACTAGTTAACTGGGTTGGAGGCTTGAACCAAATACTCTTAAAGTTGCCTCTTTTTAAGGTAGCTTGAATATCTTTTTTTTTTTTCTCTAGATAACCATGACATCATTTCCTTGAAGTTGTTTGAGTTGACAGTGGAGAGAACCCCAGAAGAGGAGAAGCTGCATCGAGATGTGTTCTTGCCCTCAGTGGATAACATGAAGTTGCCTGAGAGTAAGCATAGGGGACCCTGGGAATTGAAACCATGGCTGGGGAAACTGTAGTGCTGGGGAAGGTCTGAAGTGAGTTTTACTATTTGCAGGACTACCTCCTTCCTGTGTTCTTCCTCTAAAGAACATGAATCTTGTAAAAAGATTTTCATGTCTGAGGTTGTCAGGTCCCAGGTTCAATTCCGTGTGTCACCATCAGCAAGAGCTGAGCAGTGCTCTGATAAAGTTTTTCAAAGAAACTAGGAACTTGATAGTTGGTCAGGTGGCCCTTCCTGACTAAGTGAAATTTCTGATTCTGACTTGTTTTTCTCTTGCTTCCCCAGTGACAGCCCCACTGCCACCCCTGAGTGGGTTGGCCCTCTTCCTTATTGTCTTTTTCTCGCTGGTATTTTTTGTGTTTGCCATTGTCATTGGCATCATACTCTACAACAAATGGCAGGACCAGAGCCGAAAGCGTTTCTACTGAATCCTCTTGCTGCCACCACCTCTGCGACTGTGAACTAGGAAATGTGGGAAGAGTGGGCACTGATCTGAGCATATAGCTCAGGGTGTTCTCTGGTCTCAGCAGATGGTCAGGACTCTGATTTGTTACTAGAACTTTGAGTGCATGGACACTACATCCCCAAGGGGTCATGTAACCCTGGTTTAGGAAGCCCACCCACTCCAAGGCAATGCTGCTGTGATGTGCCTTTCTCCACAGTCCTTCCACTTGGGAGACCAGAAGGATGGTGAGAATATATGCTGCTATAATGCCAAAATCACAGAAAAGAATTTCATAGCCCAGGCTGCCTTGTTGTTGGACTCAAGAGGGCCCTTGCACTTGTTTTTAAGTCTGCAGAGAACAGAAAACTGAAGATTCCTTGTAATTCCAGCCATCCTTTCACTGGTTTTGACTTTTTTGTCTAAAGCTTTGTCCACCTGAGAAGCTTTGCTTTGATATCTGAATGAAAATTTCCCTGCCCTGTGTAACTTTCATCATCTTCTCCAAATGCAAGCTGAGCTGAAAAAGACGTTTGACTATCTTCTGATGGGACTTGGAGCTGCAGAACATTTTATATTTTACTGATGCTCATTATGTGGACATAGGAAGTGGATTTTCTGCTGTGGCTTACTACTCAGGCTCCCCTCCCCCCCTTTTTTTCCTTGTGTGGTTCTTGGTTCTCTTAGTGTATGACCTTCCTGATTAGGTTCCTACAGGTCCTCAGCCAACTTTGGCGGAAAGGTGGTGTGCAAATCAAAAGAAGCTTGAGTGACTTTATAGATGCCATGGGATTAACTGTGAAACCGACCAGCCACATTTGCCTCCTAAAACATTTATCATGTGATCTGACCATGGAACTTACTGGACTCACTGGATCCTGGTTAATTGCGTGTTAATTCATTTATTATGATTTTTTTTTTGGAATCCCACTTTGAATGTTCAAAATGTAAGGAAGCTTTCTTCTTATAGCCTGGGCTTGGATACTCCCCAAAGAGGAAATCTGACTTTTTCCTAATAGATAAAAAATAGTTGTTGCTGTGCTTGTGTTAAAATTTGGGAGACCCTCTTCACCTGTGCCTGGAAAGAATTCATTGTAATTGAACAGCAGAACCTGAATATCATCCTTTATGGGCTAGCTTCATATCTTACACTGCCTTATCTGACAGGAGGTCACATGCTGCTCACCTGTCTGTCCATGGTTAAAGGAGCTAGTAGGCTGCAATCTCCCTGGAGGGCCTGGAACTCTGAATTCTCTAGCCATGTACATTGGTAGCTTAAAGGAAATTCTTAAAATGACTGATAGAAATCAAACATGAGCTTCTGACTCAGTTCTTTCCTTCTCATTGGAGGTGGGTTTGGGAGACAGACCAGGCCTTTTTCCTTAGCTTCAAACTCTTCAAACTTAGCCTTCTCCTGGGTTGGGAAAGTCTCAGCTCAGCCCAGGAGAGGAGAGAGGTGGGTATGAGTTTTGATCTACATGGGTTTTCTTTTATTCCTTACCCCCCCACCCCCATCCCCGTCTCTCTACATGTTTTTTCTTTTTAATTTAAAATTTCTTTATTTTTATTTATTTATTCCCTTTTGTTGTCCTTGTTTTATTGTTGTAGTTATTATTGCTGCTGTTGTTGGATAGGACAGAGAGAAATGGAGAGAGGAGGGGAAGACAGAGAGGGGGAGAGAAAGATAGACACCTGCAGACCTACTTCACCGCCTGCAGTTGGGGAGCTGGGGGCTCGAACCGGGATCCTTGCACCGGTCTTTGCACTTTGCTCCACCTGCACTTAAGCTGCTGCGCAACCACCTGACTGCCCCATGGGTTTTCTTAATCTGTTTCACATTACCATAGGATGTAGGGTTCTCCCGCAGATGGGATTAAAGTGCACTCTTTCTTATACCTCTACAATAGTAGAGTAGTTCCAGTGTCAGAGGACAAACAGTGACATTAAACTTAGCCATAGGACCAGGTATAAGAGAAAAATATGTTTATAAGTTTTTTTTTTTTAAAGTTCAAGTGATGAGTCGATTATATCCCTGTGGTAAGAGGACCCAGATCAACTCTTGAGATTATCCAAGCAGCGATGTAGGAAGGGGTCTTATGTGTATGACAGAAATTGAACTTATATGTTTTGTATGATTCTAGTATGTGAGCTCTTTTTAGTTTTTTTTTTTTTTTTACTTGTTTTTGTCTATTTCCAGTGATGACTCCCATATTTTTCAGAGTCTGAGTGGTTTTTGCTCCACTTTGCCAATTGGTTTGCTTTGGCTGTTTATATTCTGTATGTAAGTGAAACCATCTGGTAATTGTCTTTCACTGGCTGGCTTATTTCACTTAGCATAATCACCTCAAATTCTATCCATGTTGTTGTGTAAAGCATGATTTTGTCATTTTTTAAATGCTGAATTCTTTTTCTTATTTACTTATAAAATGGAAATATTGACAAGACTTTTTTTTTTTTTAAGAGGGAAGGCATGAAATGTCCTCACCTAGACTGGGGCTGCTGTAGAAAAATGTGGTGCAGGGGTTGGGCAGTGCACCGGGTTAAGAACACATAGGAAACACAAGGACCCGTGCAAGGATCCCAGTTCAAGTCCCAATTCCCCACCTGCAGGGGGGCTGTCACTTCACAAGTGGTGAAGCAGGTCTGCAGGTGTCTTTGTCTCCCCCTCTCTGTCTTCCCCTCCCCTCTCGAATTCTCTGTCCTATCAAAAAAAGGGGGTGGGGAAGAAATATGTGGTGCAAGAAAACTGATTTAGCTTTATATGTTCTGTTGTAGCTCTTGTGTTTTTGTTTTGTTCTAGAAGCAAATGTTTCCCGTTATAAGTAGAACTGAATATTGTTCTGGGCACTGTGGTCCTAAGTATGTCACTGAAGTTGGAGATAGCTGCTCCACAGTGTAGCTCTTCTGTGCTTTTATTCTAGGGTTGAGAGCAGGACTAGGCAGGCTTGCTTTCCCTACATGAATAATTTCCTTCTTCACAGTTCCCACCCCCCTCTGTCTTCCTTCTGACTTCCAGTATTCTTGGTGTGGGAGAGGAGACCGGAAGTAAGATGTAAAGGTAATATTGTTCTCTCTCCTTAAGAATCTTGCTTTCAGATTTGTATGTTGTATCCAACCCCCCAAATTATAAGGTGGCTATCTTACAAAAACTTGTTTATTTCTGTGGAAAATCGTAATACTACCCTTCTTGTTGAAAATGGTTTCTGAATATAATGACCAGAATATCCCTAGCTCTTTGTATACGTCTTAGAAGATAGAAACAAGGAACTGGTAGGAAACCTGAAGATTTCCTGATGGTGGGTAGCAGAAAAGCCAGGCAAGCATTGGCAAATGCTTAGTCTTATGGGGCTGGGAGTTCTGGAAAAATACCTCTTGTGTGATTCATAGATTCTTGGAGGGATTTCAATTCCTGATCTCTTGTAGGTTTTAGGTTCACATACTGGCTGGTGGGGATGGGAGAGCTGGAATCTTTGGTGTTGATGTCATTGGGTAATACATTAATGGGAAAATTCAGCCGAAGTTCAGGTTTGACCCAATCCATAGCCAAGTAGTTCTAAAGAGAATTACACAACAATTAGCCTGAGGTAGCAGCCTGAAGGCTCTCTTGAGATATCTCAAGAACACTCATTGCCTTTGTCCCTGTCCCCATGGTTGTCACTTACCGGAGCTGAGTAGAGGAAGTTGAACAGCATAAGCGCTAAAACAGCTATGATCACGATGGCTATGATTTTGTAGCGGTAGTGTCTCCAGAAGATGTGGAATAAAGTTTTAACAGGAGTCCGAAAGAACTGCGCGAGAGTGCTGATACGTCTGTCCATGAGCAGAGATATTAGAGGATAGAAGGCAGAGGGAAGTGTCAGGTCAAATAATCCAGAGTATAGCACTTTCTTTTAAAAAAAAAAAAAAAATTCTGCTTATCTATCCCTGCCCCTGTCTGTGCCAACATTTTCCTAAGCAAGCTGGGGTGTTAGGAATTAATTATCCCTCACTACTTTTAGACCTACCAGTCACCACTCTGTACAAAATTGCTGGGCCCAGCTGCTCAGCTTTGAGGAGGAAGAAGAAAGATTTGGTACCCTTCCCCAGTAAGACCCTTACTCAGGAGGACGGAGTGTAGGATATTGGTTGGGTTCTGACTGGCCTCGTCCTGCTGGCTTGATTAAAGCATCCTTTTCTGACAGAATCTCCAAAGTCATCTTTACTTTACCCTAGGAACACCATAAGTAGTGAGAAGCTGAGATCAGATAGCATGAGCAAAAATAATTTTTTAAATATTTATTTATCCCCTTTTGTTGCCCTTGTTGTTTTATTGTTATAGTTATTATTGTTGTTGTTATTGATGTCATCATCGTTTTTGGATAGAACAGAGAGATGGAGAGAGGAGGGGAAGACAGAGAGGGGGAGAGAAAGATAGACACCTGCAGACCTGCTTCACCACCTGTGAAGCGACTCCCCTGCAGGTGGGGAGCCGGGGGTTCGAACCAGGATCCTTAGGCCGGCCCTTGTGCTTTGCGCCACCACGTGCGCTTAACCTGCTGTGCTACCACCTGACTCCCCGAACAAAAATAATTTTATGGTGCTTGAAGGAAAAAGATTTAGTGAAGCTCCCCACTTCCTACCCCCAAGTCTTTTAAGAATCAAGTTGGTGACATAGCAAACCAGTGTGTTAAGCCCATTCCCTAGCTCCTACCGACAGACGCCATTTGCCTTTGTCAAGGACTTGGCAAGGCCACCAGCCAGTTACAGTCTTCTTCTTAAAGAGAGAGAAGCGCTTGTTTTGGAGGAAGTGGGGCCACCTAGGGTCAGCAGTCATCATCTTCATGGAGCATAGATGCTTGTTTGGGGCTGGAAGGGGCATGTCAGACAACTCCAGCTCCAGGACCCCTGAGCCCAAAGAAAAGCCATCAGTTAGGAGCTCTCCTTCCCATATTTATAGTCCCTGTGCTGGGATCTTACCTAAGAAGTCATCAGGGGAGAAAATGTCATTGTCCCAGACTTGGATAATAAGCCGGGCTGGAAACTTCATTGTTGTGGGGTCCAGGCTCCAAATGTAATCCTGGAACATGGCAGAGGGCATATTACTGACCTGTCCTCAGGGTGGACCCTGGGTCATTCCATAGTGATAGACTTCTCTAGGAAGAGGGTTTCCAACTAAAAACACTTTCCAAGTGTTGTAGTGTAGTTTGCAGATCTCTCAAGAGGGGTGGATAGGAGGGTCACCCGCCAGGGACCCTGTTACCTTCTGGCTCATGACACACATATGCTCGGCTGCCAGGTAGTCTAAGGTGAAGACAAATCGCCAGTTGAAGATGGCATCTCCTTTCACGGATCGGTAGTGAATATCTGTCTTCTGTATGTCTTTTTCTAGCCCAAATAGCCACCTGAGACCACAATTCTGTTACCTGGTGTTCATGTGCATTGTCCCCTTCCCTAAGCTACAGTTCTAGGAAAAGGGCTGGCTGGCCAAGCAGAGGTGGCTGTGGAGAGGCAGACACTCTCAGGCCTAAAGGGATCTTCAGGAATGACAGAACTAGTGAACTTGGCTGCAGTCCTGCCCTTCTTCCTCACCCTTTAACGTAGATGTCACTCATCTTGTTAGAACTGAAGCCGGTTTCACTCAGATCCATACTGGCCGTTTTCCAGATAATGCATCGCAGTTCATACCTGCAGTTACCCATGCACCGAGGCTTTGATGAGGAATAACTCCCCAGCTGTAGACTTGGTGAGGGAAGAGAGGCCCGGGATGACACCCTCCACCCACATAGCTGTGTTTGCTGGGGGGAAGGGGAGTGAACAATCCAGGGAAGACTACTCCCAGAATTCCCAGAAGAGGAAAAAAAAAAAAAGTGCAACTTGATACTTGAGAACTCTCATTACTGCTCTGCACCCTCATAAGGCTGTGATGTCAAATGCAGTGATTGGGAAATGGACCATTACTTACTTTTTGGGTTTTCTGGGGCCGATGTTGACCGGGGGCCCAGGAGGTCCAAGCTTCTTGGGGAAGATGTCCACCCACATCTGTATCTTTCCCTAGAGTAGAGATGCATTGGCTACCTGGGGCTTGCTGGGCTTTGTTCTTCAGCCTTAGTTCCTCAACCTGCCCCAGATTCTGAAGTTTGTCAAAGCAGTGTTTGCCCAACACAATGGGTAGGGTATAGAGAGTGACCTGTGTGGTAGAGTGGACCCTAGACATGAAGTCAAGCAACTGCCCACCAGCTTCCCCTTGTTTCTTTTTGTGACTAGAGTAGTGCAATAAAACTGGTGGGCTATGAAGGTTTCAAGACCGATGGCTGTGGCACTGCTAAGTGTTGATGCCATTTAGCAAGTCATGCTAGGATAGAGCTGCATAGAGCTCCAGATGGGGTTTGGATTTGGGATTGACCCTGAGAGTAAACCAAGCAATCAGTCCAGAGTTTGTGCGGTATAAACACAATCTAAGGATACTAAGTTTTCATGAAACGCAGAAGTCTAAGCATAAAGAACTGGAAATGGTGAGAGGTGATGCAGCAATAGAACACAGGATTTATAAGCATGAGGTCCTGAGTTTGAGTCCCAGCACTACACTGTCCAGAGTGATGATCTGGCTCCCTTTCTAGTTGTAACAGATAAATCTCTAAATATAAGAAAATAGGGTTCAGGTGGTAGCACAGCGGGTTAAGCACACATGGTGCAAAGCGCAAGGACCAACATAAGGATCTGGGCTTGAGCTCTTGGCTCCCCACCTGCAGGGGAGTCGCTTCACAAGTGGTGAAGCAGGTCTGCAGGTATCTATCTTTCTCTCCCCCTCGCTGTGTTCCCTTCCTCTCTTGATTTCTCTCTGTCCTATCTGACAGCAATGATAGCAATAACAATAATAATAATTACCACAACAATGATAAACAAGGGCAACAAAAGGGGAAAAAATAGCCTCCAGGAGCAGTGGCTTTATAGTGCAGGCTCTGAGCCTCAGCAATAACCCTGGAGGCAAAAAAGAAAAAAAATACAAAAAGAAAGAGGAAAAGTGAAAGAGTAGAAACACTGGAATTTGGAAGATAAGTTGATTTTAAATAATGATATAGCCTAATTTTATTCACTTGAAATTGACCTCATTTGCAAAAGCAGGTTAAAATTGTAGAGTGGCCCAGGAGGTGGTGCAGTTTATAAAGTGTTGGACTCTCAGACAGGAGAACAGGAGATCCCACATTCAGCATATACCATAATGATTCTCTCCCCCATGTCCTCTCTCTCCCTTTGACTTTCTATGGGGGGGGGGGGTTGGGAGGAAGGCCACCAGGAATGGAGGAGTCACTCAGGCACCAAGCACCAGAGATAACCCTGGTGGCAAAACAAAGTCTTTGAAAATATATAGACAACTTGATAACTAAAATCTGATATGAATGTGAAGAACTTACTGAGATGAGCTATTCTAGGGACTAAAGAATAAATGATACTTAGAGTACTGGTAGGGAGTTTTTTTTTTACTGTTTCAGGCTTCTGGCCAGGGAGAGAAAACAACCTGCCATTACCAGCCAAACCAAGGTTGTAATGTCTGCATATCTGATCTCAGGTGATGTCACCCTGCCATTCTCTGAAGAGATTAAGGGGGTACTGGTGTTAGCTGGTGGGGCATCTTACCCCTCCCTACAGCTGATGATGCATGACTTTAGTTTCCTATAGATGACTTTTCCAATTCTGAAGTTCTTCATTTTTTTATCAATATTTTAAAATATTTATTCCCTTTTGTTGCCCTTGTTTTATTGTTGTAGTTATTATTGTTGTCGTTGTTGTTGGATAGGACAGAGAGAAATGGAGAAAGGAGGGGGAAGACAGAGAGGAGGAGAGAAAGATAGACACCTGCAGACCTGCTTCACTGCTTGTGAAGCGACTCCCCTGCAGGTGGGGAGCCAGGGCTCGAACCGGGATCCTTATGCCGGTCCTTGTGCTTTGTGCCACCTGTGCTTAACCTGCTGCGCTACAGCCTGACTCCCCGAAGTTCTTCATTCTAAGTGACTTAATTGTAACTTCTTCCTTATTAAATATACAACTTGTTTATCTTTTGTGCATGTATGATGTATGTCTGTGAATGCTTGTCTTCTCTTCTCATTATGGCCCATGCTGCAGATGAACAGGCTCCCATTTTTCTCCCCCCTCTTTTTAAAAAAAGTTTTGTTTTATTACATATAAGAGTTTCACATGAGACAGAGAAGCCAGAACTCCACTCTGGTTCATGTGGTACTGGGGGATTGAAACGGGAACCTTAAATAGGCATACTAGTCCAATGTTCTATCAGCTGAGCCATCTCCTCAGCCACTGCCCCTGTTTTTCTGACCCTGTTTGACCCAGCCTCTCCAGTCTCACACCTGGTCAACACCTGGCTGGCTGTCATTATAGAGTGTGCGGGTCTCCACGTGCTCAGGTACCAGCCCCAGGGTATGCAGGAGGTACAGTGCAAGGCGTTCTTTTGTAGGTCCCAAATAAGGAGGAGTAGTGGGCTGGGGCTCTAAATTGGAGGGGGATGAAAGAGGAGGGGATCACAACATTATTAGCTTTCCCATATGTCGGGTAAGCCAGTACCCTCCCCCCCAACACACACAGTGCATGCAGTTACTCTCTTACAAGAGGCAAGGGAAAGGGCAAGTCTTGCTGGATTCAGAGGCCTAGGTCTGTGCTTTCTGTCAAGTGCTGCATGTCTCACCAAAGCTCAGAAGTTTGAAGTTTTTCCCATTGTAGAAAACAGATTTGTTGTCAGGGCTGAACAGAGGTGGAGCCAGTCCTTTCCGCTTGGCATGATATTCCAAAAGCATGCTTGGGGGCATCTGATCCCGCCATCTGAAGGGCCCTGACCTGTGGGGATATGTTAGAGGAGAAGGTAGAAAGTCTGGGATCCTCTGTTTTGAGCTGCAGGGTGACCAGTGGTGACAGCACAGGGGGAGCCAGCTGGGGGTGTCCCCAAAATGTAATGTAAGCCACTGGAGGGAGCTGTACTCACTCCTGTCTCACCCTCACCCCCTCAGATTCACTCTCACTGGCAGTAGGATTTGGAGAGCCCACATCTAGCTCCAAAGCTAGACAGGAGTCGGTTCTCCAAGTCGATGACTGTGGATCCAATCTTATCATCAGGTGAAAATCGGTCATAGTCATACAGCTGGATCTCCAGGTCCTTCTCCTGGGGGATGGTGCAGTTTAATTCAAACATCCTAGAGGCAAGGGTAGGAGATTGCAGAGTCCATGGGCCATGCTGTCCATGCATCTTCCTCACCAGCATCTCAGCCCTCTAGACCCATGCCCTACCCTCTCGTTTGGTCACGGTTAATCATGGAGAGCAGAGCCTGAGATGGCTTTTGTCTTCAGTAACCACTCAAATTATGTCTGGGAATAACTTTAAAAAAAATGTCAACTTTATTTTTATTTATTATTGGATAGAGGCAGACAGAAACTGAGAGGGGAGACAGAGATAGAGAGGGAGAGAGGCAGAGACACTTGCAGTCCTGCTTCACCACTCATGAAGCTTCCCCCTGCAGGTGGGGACCAGGAGCTTGAACCTGGGTCCTTGCGCACTGTGATGTGTGTGCTTAACCAGGCGTGCTACCACCTGGCCCCAAGGAATAACTTTAAAAGAAATACCAACAAGAGAGGGAGAGAAGAGGAAGAAACAGAACATCACTCTGGCGTGTGTTATGCCAGAGATTGAACTTGGGACCTCATTCTTTTAAGCCCAGTCAGTGTTTCAGTCACTGTACCACCTCCCAGACCACTGGAAATTATTTTTTATAGCCTGGATCTGGGAATTTGTTTGAGGATGAACTGGGCCATCCATCTACTTGTCTTTCATCTGTTGACAACCCAAAATGGGCAAGACATCATACTGGGAACTTGGAGGCTAGAAGGAAGGCAGAAATTTTTTGCCTTCTGTAGTTTTCTTCTCTATGATATATAGGGGAGTGTTGAGTGAACTGGGGCAACTCACATGCCAAAAATGGGATCCAAAGTGTTGGGCTGGTACTTGTCCCGATTGCCAAGCTCTGTCCGTCCCAGTTTGAGGATGACATAGGGGTCACACTAGGAATCAGAGATAAGTCAGGGAAGGATAAGAATGGGGAGTCCACTAGCTGGTCATGGAGGGTGAGAAAGCAGGAATGAAGCTTCACATCAGATGGGGAGTTGAAAGTCTTGGTGTCAGCAGCCTGAGGGTGCTGTGGGACACTTGGGGCTTAGGGTAAGATGTGAGAGGTGCCTGGACTGAGAGGTGGGAGAAATAGGGGGGGAAAGGGAAGATGAAGGCTATGGGCTGGGGCTGCTCATTACCAGACCATTATAGTCTTGGGGCTGCAGATTGATTGCTCGCACCACATAGACCCGCACCAAGCACTGCTGAGGGAAGTTTTCTTTCTCATGCTGAACTAAGAACTGGCGTGGGGGCTTGAAGGCTTCTGGATCCTCAGGAAAAGGGTAGACACGGAACTGACCCTGTGTACGTATGGCAGAAGGAAGGCAATAGCATCGCAGACCTGACTTTGTAAAACCTCCAAGGAGTTGCCCCTGACTGAAACTAAGGAGAAAGTAGGTGAAGTGTCCACAGTGGAAGGCTGGGCAGAAGATGGAGTAGCCAGCTACAGCAGGGTCCCTGTGGGGACCACCTGTGTTCAGGGGAGATGTGAGGCAATGGACTATGGCCACTAGGGGAGCTCCCACTTTTTCTTTTTTTTTTTTTTTAAATATTTATTTTATGTATTTATTTCCCTTTTGTTGCCCTTGTTGTTTTATTGTTGTAGTTATTATTGTTGTTGTCGTTGTTGGATAGGACAGAGAGAAATGGAGAGAGGAGGGGAAGACAGAGAGGGGGAGAGAAAGACAGACACCTGCAGACCTGCTTCACCGCCTGTGAAGCGACTCCCCTGCAGGTGGGGAGCTGGGGTTCGAACCGGGATCCTTATGCCGGTCCTTGTGCTTTGCGCCACCTGCGCTTAACCCGCTGCGCTACAGCCCAACTCCCCCACTTTTTCTTTTTTAAAAAATATTTATTTATTCCCTTTTGTTGCCCTTGTTTTATTGTTGTAGTTACTATTGTTGTTGTTGGATAGGACAGAGAGAAATGGAGAGAGGAGGGGAATACAGAGAGGGGGAGAGAAAGACACTTGCAGACCTGCTTCACCACTTGTGAAGCGACTCCCCTGAAGTTGCAGACCCAGGGGCTTGAATCGGGATCCTTACTCCGGTCCTTGAGCTTTGTGCCATGTGACTCCTAAGCTCCCACTTTCTACCCCATGTTCCCCTTCAGGTCTGAACTTGTTCACTAAGGCTTTCAGACGTGGGAGACCAACATATGCCAGAACTGGGAGTGAGAAGGCCCTCACCCTTCCTGTGTAAGAGGAACGCACCCTGTAGCTCTGTGTAGGTCAATTTCTGTTCCCGCCACTCCCCAAACTTTTTTTTGTTTTTCTTTTGCCACCAGGATCATTACTGGGGCTTGGGGTCAGTACTAGAATTCAACTGCTCCTGCTGGCCACTTTTTATAGTACAGACAGAGAAACAGGGAGAGATACATACCTGCAGCACTTTACCACTCATGAAACTTCTCTGAAGGTCCCATAGAGGACTGAGGCTTAACCCTGGGTCCTTGAGCATGGTAACATGTATGTTCCGCTGGGTGCCACACTGCCCACCTTTACTTTCCCCCCATTTTTTTTAATGTTGTTGCAGTTATTATTGTTATTTCAGTTATTATTGTTATTGTTGTTGATGTCATTAGGACAGAGAGAAATGGAGAGAGGAGGGGAAGACAAAGAGGGGGAGAGAAAGATAGACACCTGCAGACCTGCTTCATGACCTGTGAAGTGACTCCCCTGCAGGTGGGGAGCCGGTGGGCTCGAACTGGGATCCTTGAGCCAGTCCTTGTGCTTCACTCCACGTGCACTTAACCCGCTGTGCTACTGCTCAACTCCCATTTTTTTTTTTTTTTTTTGAGATATGGTGAGGATGGGGGTGGGGGAAAGAGAGTGAGAGTAACAAAAGAGAGATAACGACAGCTCTGGTCATGAAGCTTTCCTATACAGATGCTCCTGGATGGTGGTCAGGGGTTCAAGCCTCAGTCCTCACACTCCTGCCTCATCCTCACAAAGAGCGTATATAGCACCAGTGCTCTTACTAGTGTGCTGTGGCTAGAGGGAGCACAGGAGATGGGGCAGCTTAGGCACGGTAAACATGTACCTTGGGGCCGGGGAGACAGCATAATGATTATCCAAAGAGACTCTCATGCCTGAGACTCCTAAGTCCCAGATTCAATCCCTCCCCCTACACCCCAACATAAACCAGAACTGAGTAGTGCTCTGGTTAAAATAATAATAATAATAATAATGATAATAACAACAACAACAATAATAATAAAAAGTACCTTGAACTCTCCTACAACAGGACTGTCCAACTTGGGCTGTTCTTGGTAGAGTTTGAAGGTTTGGCAGAAGTCCTGTAGGCCTTGGAAGGCTGGCACGGCCTCCAGCTCACAGTCATACACCTGCAGAAGGGTGCACGGGGTCTGGGCTGCTGGGGAGGCTAGGCCTGGGCTAGACGAGAGGGAGCTGTTCTGAGGATCAAAGGATCGAGGGACTAGTAACTCCCAAGTCCAGCCCCACAACATCTACAACATAGTGGCCCAGGGTCTGCACTATCTGCTGCTGATGGGGCAGCTCTGGCTCCCTCAAGGATGTGGCAGGAAGAGGTGGGGCTTAGAGTCTGGAAGTGACTATGAGTAAACTACACCATACTACACCATACTACACCATAGTGATTCTCAATGCCTCTCCCAACAGATTTATTCCATGTGTCTCAACAATCTTCCTTCCTAGGTATTTCCAGACCTGCAGGGTATGGTAGTCTTTGTACTTGTATGTCCAGGACTTCTGTTCATCTCCTGTGGCCCAGAATAGTTTGTTCCACCAGTCCACTTCATGCTCATATTCATCCTGACCAGGAAGAATAATCATTTTGACCCTCAGGGAAAAGGCACAGTGCCTTCCTCTGCCCAGGGTCATGTTCCACACCCCATCCAACTCTTAATTGCCCCCTGGACTATAATTCCTTCTTTTTCAGAGCTGAGTCTACATCACCTCGGCTTTGCTGGATTTGAACCAGAAGTTTTCATAGATGTAATCTAGGAACTGAAAAATGAAAGTTATGAGTAAGGTGAGGCCTGGTAGCCCAGAGCTGCTCACCATCTCTGACTTCTAAAGAGTGTGGAGTAGGAATCAAGGCCAGAATTTACCTCCCTGGCTCCTCTGCCCTCTTGCATAAAAGTTTTGCGTAACCACTGTGTTATTTTCCCCCACCCCCATGCAGGCCTTTTAATTGGGGGGGTCTTCATACAAAGGATTGAAGACACAAAGGACAGCAAGTAATTCTTTTTTTTTTGCTTCCTCCCTTTTGTTGCCCTTGTTGTTATATTGTTGTAGTTATTATTGTTGTTATTGATGTCATCGTTGTTGAATAGGACAGAGAGAAATGGAGAGAGGAAGGGAAGACAGAGGGGGAGAGAAAGATAGACACCTGCAGACCTGATTCACCGCTTGTGAATCGACTCCCCTGCAGGTGGGGAGCCGGGGGCTTGAACCAGGATCCTTACCACGTGCACTTAACCTGCTGCGCTACCACCTGACCCCAGCAAGTAATTCTTAATTGTCAGTGTTCCCTGCTTCAGACTGAACTCTGGAAGGGTTCAGGTTATGTGGAGCCTCATGTCCCACCCCAAGCCAAGGAAATCATAATCTGTTTTTGCTCAGGATATCCCAAGAATCCCTGTGCACTCAAGTCTCACAACTGCTGCTGTGGAGAAGTTTCAGAGCCTTGAAAACACACTGGAGTAATGTGGGAGTCCTTGGGGGCCAATGCTGATACCCCTCTTAACGCTCAGCAACTCTGGAATAGATCAGTGATTCCACAAAACTCTCAATAATTCTAATAGTTTAGTCCAGGTAGAGGACCACTGCCCCCTAGACCTCTCTGGGGCATAGGTATCAGAACTGTCTCATCTCTGTCTCTCCTCAGAGATAAAAGTTGTTCCCTATAAATGAAGGTGGAGAAGATAGGATCTGGGCCAGGGGTAGATAGCGTAATGGTTATGCAAAGAGACTCTCATGTCTGAGGCACAGAAGTCCCAGACTCAATCACCTGCATCACCATAAGCTAGAGCTGAGCAGTGCTCTGGTAAAAAAGGAGAGAGAGAGAGAGGGGGGAAGAGAGAGAGAGAGAGAGGGAGGGAGAGGGAGAGAGAGAGAAAGAGAATATGGGATCTCTGGTGCTATACTCACCTTTTGGCAATTTTTTGATTGAAACACTGTGGAGAAAGCAAATAATGAATCTTAAGAGAGGGAAAGGTGAGAAGAAGGACTACCAACCCCACAAGGCAGCTAGACCCTCACCCACTCCCATTGCTGGTTTCTTGTTGAGGCCTAGGAAGGGTAAGGAGAAAGGGCCATACCTGGAATCCGTGGGGGCACGTATCCTGCAGCCCAGGGATCACAAAAGTATGGCTGTAGGGAGCTGATACTGGCCTGACCCAACACAATCTGCTGGCCAAAGTCTTTAACATCCACCACCTTCAGCACGAGGGGCAACATGTAGGTCTCCTCCATTGGCAGGAACTGCAGCCCCAAGGAGAGCCCAGAGTGAGGCCTCCTCCAAGAAGAGGGTCTCCCCAGCCCTGGCCCAGGGGCTTCTTACCAACGTGTGGAAGAGAACTGACTCAGAGAAGTTGGGGTTGGCCTGGAAGTTCCTGATGGGTTCTGTCTGCAGAGATACCTCCCCACATTCCACTAGAAGCTGGGGAGCATGCACCTGTTTCAGGTTCCGAAGGCCCCACACCAAGATCTGTCAGAACAGAAACAGGAGGGCTTGGGGGGATGCCCTAGTGATGGTGCCTTCAGAGGAGTCTGGCTGAAGGCTCCCTTAGGTCTTCTGTGAGAGATCTAGGATTGAGCTCAGAGCCCAGGTGCTATCTTTTCTGTATGAGGGAGGCGCCCCATATGCCACTATGACTGTTCCTTCACGGACCTCCAGTGCCCCTTAGGCAGTGTCCTTCCTTGCCTGCTGCCTTGTCCGACCTCTAATCAGTTCTCAGGAAGGAGTTCTTGAGATAGCTGCTTCAAAGGCCCACAGATATCTCCAGTGTCCCTTATGCCATCTAGCTCATTACTAACCTGTAATCCCAGAGAACTCCATGTCATTCAGTGACCCATCACCCTGAGATTTCACTGTCAACTGTCAGATAAGCATGGACTCACAGGACCTCCTCAGGGCCAAAATGGGACCAGTGCCTTCTGTGATCTTGGGGAAGTTTCCAGCCCCAGGAGGACCTGATCATCCTTTGCTCTATGCCCAATTTGTGGCCCATCTGGGCCCTCGTGACTATGTGACTATCAAGAGGTGGGGCTGGGGAGACAGCATAATGGTTATGCAAAACAACTTTCATGCTTTATTCTCTGAGATTCCAGGTTCAGTACCTGGCATCACCATCAGCCAGAGCTGAGCAGTGCTGTGGTTAAGAAGAGAGAGAAGCGCTGGGCAGTAGCACCAGTTAAGTGCGCTGGAACAAGCATCCCAGTTCGAGCCCACAGCTTCCCACCTGCGGGGGGGGGGGGTCACTTTGCAAGCGGTAAAGCAGGTCTGCCGGTGTCTATCTTTCTCTCCCTGTCTTCCCCTTCTCTCTCAATTTCTTTCTGTCCTAGCCAACAACAACAATAATAGTAACAACAATGGGGGAAAAATGGCCTCCAGGAGCAGTGGATTTGGATTTCAGGCACCAAGCCCCAGTGATAACCCTGGAGGCCCAAGAAGAGTCAGCAGAAAGCTTGCTCTGGTGTGCTCAGTTGCTTGGGGTGATGCCCACACCCTGCCACCCTCCCTGCCCCATGCTCACCTCAATCGCCATTTTCTTGAAGGTAGGCTGAATGATCTTGGGGAGTATGTAAACACCGTTCTTCCAGGGGACACTTAAAATTGGTGTCTTCTCTCTCAGACCCTGAATAGATGAGGTGGGAGAAGAAGCATGAGGCCCCCTTTGAACTGGTTCTTTTGTCCCTTTCATGGAGCTCACTGAGGAAGCCCCAGTGCCCCATGGGCAAAAACTGGCAGGGGAGTAAGGAGAGGGTCTGTGTCACCAAGCCCATTGTCCTGGTTCCTAGGACCCAGGCCTTTCCTGAGGGTGGTAGCCTTGGGGACTGCTGGCTATGGGACACGTGGCAGGGACTTGTTGTGTTGCAAGCACTGAGCATCACTTTTCCCAGCCAGCCCCTCCCTCCTGGTACCTCAGTCTCAAGGATCAGCTCACAGGATGCCAAGATCTCGCCCTCTTGCTCCCCCAACTGTTTCCTAAGTGGATGCCACTTCATGGGAGGTAGGATCCGGTTTTGGACATCTAGCCAAATCTCTGGGGTCCACATACTTCGACCCCACAAGCTTTCCTTGCCCTGGAGGGGAGGGATGTTCACAGAAAGTGGAAACTCAGAGACTGCCCTGAAATTCTGACAGTTCTAGCATGAGGATCAATACTTACATTCATTATGTCTTTCACCAATCACACCTTCACAGAAGTGTTTTTTATATACTATTTCCATAAAAATATATATTTTTTATTTTTATCAGAGTACTCAGCTATGGTTTATGGTGGTGCAGGGTATTGAATCTGAGACCTCATAGCCTCTGGCATAAAAGTCTTTTGCATAACCAGAGGAAAGGGGGTTATAAAGAGAGAGAGAGAGAGAGAGACACCTGCAGCCCTGCTTCACCACTTGCACAGTTTTCCCCTTGCAGGTGGGGACTGAGGGCTCAAACTCAGATCTTTGCACACTCTAAGATGTGTGTTCAACCATGTGTGCCACCACCTGCACCCCCCCTTTTTTTTTTTTTACCAGAGCACTGCTCAGCTCTGGTTTATGGTGGTGTGGGGGATTGAACCTGAGACTTTAGAGCCTCAGGTCCCTTTGTATAACCGTTATGTTATCTACTCCTGCCCCCCCCCATATATTTTCTAAAGATTCTTCAGCAACTCTGCTCAGTCCAACCACCTTACCCAGGAGTCCCGCTGCCATAGTTCCAACACCACAAGTGGTGGGCTCTCTTTGGTATCCTGGGGGTTCTCATACAGAGGGAGGTGCTGGAAGATGAGTGTCTGTGCCCATGTGGGAGCTGTAGAGTTCTTCAGTGTCTGGGTGTACTGGCTGTGATTCAGGAAAACCACGCGAACAAAGGGCCCTGGAGGATGGAAGGAGAGGAGGGAAAGTGCCTTTGAGTTGTCAAGCAGTTCTCTCTGGCTGTTGCTGCTCCTCAAAAAGATAACCAGGAAGGTTCAGTCTTTGTAACCACTGCTGGATGCCCAGAAGGCCGCCTGAGTGTAAACTGCAAAGCACATGAGCCTATAACCAAAGGCCAAGGATAGTTTGGTTTCATTCACATCTATATCACTGCTATGGTTGAGGCCCTGAGTATCACAGAAGTGGACTCCTTTGGAGTAGTTCTAGGTACTGGGTAGCATGTAGTCTCTCTTCTGTAGCATCTGTGAATGACCTTGACATTGGGGAAAACTGAGGCTCTCCCAATATATCAGTGCTGGGTAACTTCCCACAGGTGCCTACTGCCCTGCTCAGAACCACCAAATAACCAGTATCCCTACAAACACTGCCACTAACAGAACAGGGTCGGAGCACGGGACTCACCTGAAACCTTCTATGGCTCTCCCAGCAGGGCCAAGCACAGGACAGGGAATCACCACACCTCCTCCCACCCCTCGTCTTCTGTCCAACACCAGAAACGTAGTTTCCAAGCATGTCACCCCTCTCTCTCTTGCCTTCAGGTCTCATCAGACTACCAAGTAAATGTTCTCTTCCTCTTCAATTTCCAGCTAAGTGACCCCTCCCCCAGGTGGAATCTCTCCAAATTCCCCCTCTTGACTCCACAACTTTGGGGACATACTTCAATAGCAGCCCTGTCTTGTAGTGTTATTTGTTTTTGAATTTGTGATTAGTAATGGGTCACAAAATTGTAAGATTAAAATTAAAGTTCCAGACTGTACCCACCACTAAAGTTCTATGTTCCTACTCTTCCACTTCCCAGAGATAACCACCATATTTCTTTTCTTTTTCTTTCATTTTTTTCCTTCTTCTTTTTTGCTTCCAGATGATGGGGCTCGGTGCTGGTACTACAAGTCCACCACTCCTTGCAGCCATTTTTTTCCCTCTCCATTGTAGTCAGTGAGAGATAAATTGAGAGAGGAAAGGGAGATAGAGAGGGAGAGAGAAAGACAGACACCTGCAGACCTACTTCACCACTTGTAAAGTGTTCCTGCTGCAGGTGGGGAGCAGGGGCTCGAACCCGGTTTCTTGAGCAGATCTTTGCACTTAGTACTATGTGTGCCTAGCCAGGTGTGCCACTGCCCGACTCCCATAACCACCATATTCTTACAAAGTCTTAGAAACTCCTGTTTTTGTTTTTCAAGTTTGTATCAGTTCTCTAGATTTCACATATGAGTGAAAGGACCCTGTAGTTTTCTTCCATCTCTTTACTTATATTACTCCTGCCTTGTAGTTCTTTGTCTCTTTTCCCCAAACCAGGGCCATGACCTGTTGGGTAGAGATCTGTATTTCTGTCACCCTCTTCCATACTATATTCTTTACATTGCTGGATGGCTGTGTTGTGGGGCCCCTGGGGGTGCTGGGGAATGGGTGGGAGAAGGAATGCTTATCACCTACCCTGGAATGTATGGATCTGGTCAGACATGAGGTTCCGGGCCTGATATATGTAGCAGAAAAGCTGGTAGTAGTAAGGTTCTGGGGAAGAGAGAAGCAGCATCCAGTACCTGCCCCTCCATGTCCTGCCAGGGAAACTTGACCAAAGAAACTGTCAATCAGATGCTCACTGTTGAAGATGAAGTAGATAAAGGGCAGGTCATGTGGCCGGGTGTACTCTGGAGATGACCTCAAGGATTCCCTGAGCAGTCTGGTCAAACTCCGAGTTGATGTTCTGTTCTCTTGTATCTTATGAGTTCTTTGTTTCATTTCTATACCCTGTGCCCAAGACAATCTCCCCTCAGACTCTTTGCTGCTTTTCCTGTTTCTACTAACCCATGTCTCCCTTTGGTCTCCACCCCTCAAAGTGAGAATGTGGATGGAGGGCCCAGACTCTCCCATCTTCTGAAGCCAGGGCCCCAACTTTGCTACCTGTCACACCCAGATCAGAACCCGATCTGGAATCACAGGCGCCACCTAGCCCACTAAAGCTTTACCAAGGAGCCTTCCAGGAGGAATATGGGTGCAATGCCCTTATCCTTGTTGGGGGCCAGTCTGCGGTGCCAGCATCGGCGACGGAACTGGCTCTGGGGCTGAGGGTCCAGGTTGAACTTGGAGCCGAAAGTGCCATACTCCCAGCCTTCCTCCTGAACTGAACTTGGATGATGCTGCAGGACAGGGACTAGGGTTACTTTTTGGCCACTCAGGAGGACTAGTCTGTGGCTCTGGGCAACCACTTACCAGTTGCAGAAAGGAAAGAGTCTCCTGTTCATAGTTCAGTTCCTTGTGGTCCCGGAAGCGCACACGTGCCCAACGCCGGCGGCGACATGAATAGTAGGTCTTCTCTACTGAGTTCCAGACATGGGGCAGGCCTGAGGGCTGAATCCCTACTCCATACTCCCAGCCTGCAGAGGCAGGATCATGGCCTCTGGGTTCCCAGGTGCCCACAGGCTGGGAGGTTTGGGTAGGCCTGAAAGATGGGCCCCAGAAAGGCAGGCTAAAGGGGCAATGCCCTCCCTCATGGCCACATCTCTCTG
The DNA here is from genome assembly GCF_950295315.1 of Erinaceus europaeus. NCBI lineage: Eukaryota > Metazoa > Chordata > Mammalia > Eulipotyphla > Erinaceidae > Erinaceus > Erinaceus europaeus. The sequence continues at coordinate 72,841,004 of NC_080164.1, forward strand.
ACTATGCGGTGTGGAAAGGAAGGCATGGCTGAACTGTGTCACCTGGGTGGTCCTGGGCTCACTGTCCATCTTATAAATGAAGAATGTTTACCGTTGGGAAGATGACTCAGTGGTTAGAGCACAAGACTTGCATGTATGAGACCTTGGGTTCATTCCCC